>NC_068430.1:64965207-65266041 GCF_023373465.1 Oncorhynchus keta | reverse complement strand
GACAGCTGATGTAACGGAGGAGTAACAATGTCTGTAATAAAGTCATTTTGCAGGGAAAAACTCATCCTGATTGGCTGGGCCTGGCTCCCCAGTGGGTGGGCCTATGCCCAGTCATGTGAAATCCATAGATTAGGGCCTAATTTATTTATTTAAATTGACTGATTTCCTTATATGAACAGTAACTCAGTAAAATCATTGAAATTATTGCATGTGCATTTATATTTTTGTCAGTATAGTTTCAGAACCCTGAGAGGAAGGATTATGAGAGAGAGAGAGTGAAATGAAGAAAGACAAAGAAGTAACAATATATATCAATCGATCCCAGAGCCAACAACTAGCCCCTGAAACCACAATAAAGCCACCTTACCTTCCCCTAGCGTGACTGCAGCCAGCCAGCCAGCCAGCCACTATAACTCCACCAGCCTGAAGCCAGCCATTAAGCTGCCCCAGCTCTGCCCTCCTCAGCAGTAGGGGCACTCCGTCATAGCGTGCCATACCTGCCTGCTCTTTCCATTTAAGCCCCATGTGTGTGGACTCCGCTGGGCACTCTGACACTTTGAACAATGGCATCCAGAGGCTCTGGTTGTATACCTTTCTCCAAATCCGTGGCTAGGAGGAGGGAAGTAAAAAGCTGAGGAGTTGTTCATTTGAGCTTCAAGTTCCGAAGGAGGGGGGGTACAGATACAGAGAGATACACACAGAGAGATACACACAGATACAGAGAAATAGAGAGATACACACAGGGAGATACACACAGAGAGATACACACAGAGACAGAAAGAGAGAGAGATACACACAGAGACAGAGAAATAGAGAGATACACACAGGGAGATACACACAGAGAGAAACACACAGAGACAGAGAAAGAGAGAGATACACACAGAGACAGAGAAAGAGACACACAGAGATATACACACAGAGACAGAGAAAGAGAGAGATACACACAGAGAGATACACACAGAGACAGAGAAAGAGAGAGATACACACGGGGAGATACACACAGAGAAATACACACAGAGAGATATACACAGAGACTGAGAAAGAGAGAGATACACACAGGGAGATACACACAGAGACAGAGAAAGACCATATTAGAGACCATATTAGAGAGACATATTTCCCTCAGATTACACAGATTCACAAAGAATTCGAAAACAAATCCAATTTGGAAAAACTCCCATATCTACTGGGTGAAATTCCACAGTGTGCCATCACAGCAGCAAGATTTGTGACCTGTTGCCACGAGAAAAGGGCAACCAGTGTAGAACACACACCATTGTAAATACAACCCATATCTATGCTTATTTATTTTATCTTTTGTCCTTTACCATGTGTACATTGTTAAAACACTGTATATATATATATATATATATATAATATGACATTTGTAATGTCTTTATTGTTTTCAAACTTCTGTATGCGTAATGTTTACTGTTAATTTTTATTGTTGATTTCACTTTATAAATTATCTACCTCACCAATAATGCCCTTGAATTGGAGAGAGAGAGAGAGAGAGAGAGAGGAGAGAGAGAGAGAGAGAGAGAGAGAGAGAGAGAGAGAGAGAGAGAGAGAGAGAGAGAGAGAGAGAGAGAGAGAGAGAGAGAGAGAGAGAGAGAGACAGGAGGGTTAGAGAGAGAGAGGGGAGGGAGAGAGGGGGGAGAGAGAGGGAGAGAGGGAGAGAGATACAGAGAAAGATAGATACAGAGGGAGAGAGATACAGAGAAAGAGAGAAAGAGAGGGAGAGAGAGAGAAATACAGAGGGAGAGAGAGAGAGATACAGAGGGGGGGAGAGAGAGAGAGACAGAGAGAGAAAGATACAGAGGGGGAGAGAGAGAGAGAGAGAGAGAGAGAGACAGAGAGAGAGAGAGAGAGAGAGAGAGGGAGGGAGAGAGAGGGGGGGGAGAGAGAGAAAGAGAGGGAGAAAGGGAGAGAGATACAGAGAAAGATATAGATACAGAGGGAGAGAGATACAGAGAAAGAGAGAAAGAGAGGGAGAGAGAGAGAAATACAGAGGGAGAGAGAGAGAGATACAGAGAGAGAAAGATACAGAGGGGGAGAGAGAGAGACAGAGAGAGAGGGAGAGAGAGAGAGAGAGAGAGAGAGAGATACAGAGGAGCGAGAGAGAGATACAGAGGGAGAGAGAGAGAGGGGGGGAGAGAGGGGGAGAGAGAGACAGAGAGAGAGAGGGGAGAGAGGAGGGAAATAACATAATTCAGCCATTTTGTTTCTGCTAACTCACACACTTTAACCAGACAGAATGTTGCTTTGCGCTTGAGCGAACAACACACACACACACACACACACACACACACACACACACACACACACACACACACACACACACACACACACACACACACACACACACACACACACACACACACACACACACACACACACACACACACACACACACACACACACACACACACACACGCACACACACACACACACACACACACAAACGGATTAATGTGACACTGATGTTATTTCAGAATCTGCAACAAAGTTGCCGCAGTCATAAATTATATTCTAAATAATGCAGTTTTGCAAATCTTTAATATGCCAAGCAAAAAACACATCTCACAAATGGGTATTTTAATACAATATTTTCTACCGCAGTCACAAACAGGTAATCATCAATTCTACAGTAAGCTGCTTTCCCAAAAGTCTGTCATCACAAAAGAAGTACAGCTGTTCTAGAAACTAGAAATAGCATTGCAAGTGAGGCAATAACAGCTGATTTTCATGTGTGCATTTATTGAAGTTAGCCAACTCCTCCATTTTGTATCCTGACTCAGCACGCGCGTGTGTGTGTGTGTGTGTGTTAATCCCCGTAGGGGAGGTGTATATACAGTGCATTTGGAAAGTATTCAGATCCCTTCACGTTTTCCACATTTTGTTATGTTACAGACTTATTCTAAAATGGATCATATATCCCCCCCCCCTCATTCATCTATCTTCATCTATAATGACAAAGCAAAAACTGTTTTTGTAAATTAAAACAGAAATACCTTATTTACATAAGTATTCAGTCCCTTTGCTATGAGACTCGAAATTGAGCTCAGGTGCATCCTGTTTCCATTGATTATCCTTGAGATGTTTCTAGAGCTTGATTGGACTCCACCTGTGGTACATTTAATAGATTGGACGTGATTTGGAAAGGCACACACTTGTCTATATGATGTCCCACGGTTGACAGTGCATGTCAGAGACAAAAACCAAGCCATGAGGTTCAAGGAATTGTCCGTAGAGCTCCGGGACAGGATTGTGTCGAGGCACAGATGTGGGGAAGAATACCGAAACATTTCGCCAGCATTGAAGGTCCCCAAGAACACAGTGGCCTCCATCATTCTTAAATGAAAGATTCTTCCTAGAGCTGGCCACCCGGGAAAACTGCGCAATCAGGGGAGAAGGGCGTTGACCAAGAACCAGATGGTCACTCTGACAAAGCTCCAGATTTCCTCTGTGGAGATGGGAGAAACTTCCAGAAGGACAACCATCTCTGCAGCACTCCACTAATCAGGCTTTTATGGTAGAGTTGCCAGATGGAAGCCGCTCCTAAGTAAAAGACACATGCCAGCCCGCTTGGAGTTTGCCAAAAGGCACCTAAAGGACCATGAGAAACAAGATTCTTTGGACTGATGAAACCAAGATTTAACTCTTTGGCTTGAATGCCAAGCATCGCGTCTGGAGGAAACCTGGCACCATCCCTACGGTGAAGCATGGTGGTGGCAGCGACGCTCCCCACCCAACCTGACAGAGCTTGACAGGATCTGTAGACAAGAATGGGAGAAGCACCCCAAATACAGGTGTGCCAAGCTTGTAGCATCACACCCAAGAAGACTCACAGCTGTAATCACTGCCCAAGATGCTTCAACAAACTTTTACTTAAATTCACCCATTTCTAAAAACTTGTTTTTGCTTTGTCATTGCGGATTATTGTGTGTATACTGATGCAGAACATTTTGTGTTTAAATCCATTTTAGAGTAAAGCTGTAATGTAACAAAATGTGGAATAAGTCTGAATACTTTCCGAATGCACCGTATGTAATATCAATGTTCACAGTGAGGAGTCGAATCTGAGAGGAGGTGAACCAGGGCCTGAGGAGTTTCAACTCTCTATAGGGAACACGTTAATGAATGGAGGATGGAGAGAGCAATCAACAGAAAGTGTGGACGAGCGAAACGGCTGGAGAAAAGCAGAGAGACTGGGAGAAAGAGAGACAGAAAGGGATGGAGCGAGTGAAACAGCTGGAGAAAAGCAGAGAGACTGGGAGAAAGAGAGACAGAAAGGGATGGAGCGAGTGAAACGGCTGGAGAAAAGCAGAGAGACTGGGAGAAAGAGAAACAGAAAGGGATGGAGCGAGTGAAACAGCTGGAGAAAAGCAGAGAGACTGGGAGAAAGAGAGACAGAAAGGGATGGAGCGAGAGAAACGGCTAGAGAAAAGCAGAGAGACTGGGAGAAAGAGAGACAGAAAGGGATGGAGCGAGAGAAACGGCTGGAGAAAAGCAGAGAGACTGGGAGAAAGAGAGACAGAAAGGGATGGAGCGAGAGAAACGGCTAGAGAAAAGCAGAGAGACTGGGAGAAAGAGAGACAGAAGGGATGGAGCGAGTGAAACGGCTGGAGAAAAGCAGAGAGCAGAGAGACTGGGAGAAAGGGAGACAGAAAGGGATGGAGCGAGTGAAACGGCTGGAGAAAAGCAGAGAGACTGGGAGAAAGAGAGACAGAAAGGGATGGAGCGAGTGAAGCGGCTGGAGAAAAGCAGAGAGACTGGGAGAAAGAGAGACAGAAAGGGATGGAGCGAGTGAAACGGCTGGAGAAAAGCAGAGAGACTGGGAGAAAGAGAGACAGAAAGGGATGGAGCGAGTGAAACAGCTGGAGAAAAGCAGAGAGACTGGGAGAAAGAGAGACAGAAAGGGATGGAGCGAGAGAAACGGCTAGAGAAAAGCAGAGAGACTGGGAGAAAGAGAGACAGAAAGGGATGGAGCGAGAGAAACGGCTGGAGAAAAGCAGAGAGACTGGGAGAAAGAGAGACAGAAAGGGATGGAGCGAGAGAAACGGCTAGAGAAAAGCAGAGAGACTGGGAGAAAGAGAGACAGAAAGGGATGGAGCGAGTGAAACGGCTGGAGAAAAGCAGAGAGCAGAGAGACTGGGAGAAAGAGAGACAGAAAGGGATGGAGCGAGTGAAACGGCTGGAGAAAAGCAGAGAGACTGGGAGAAAGAGAGACAGAAAGGGATGGAGCGAGAGAAACGGCTGGAGAAAAGCAGAGAGACTGGGAGAAAGAGAGACAGAAAGGGATGGAGCGAGTGAAATGGCTGGAGAAAAGCAGAGAGACTGGGAGAAAGAGAGACAGAAAGGGATGGAGCGAGCGAAACGGCTGGAGAAAAGCAGAGAGACTGGGAGAAAGAGAGACAGAAAGGGATGGAGCGAGCGAAACGGCTGGAGAAAAGCAGAGAGACTGGGAGAAAGAGAGACAGAAAGGGATGGAGCGAGAGAAACGGCTGGAGAAAAGCAGAGAGACTGGGAGAAAGAGAGACAGAAAGGGATGGAGCGAGAGAAACGGCTGGAGAAAAGCAGAGAGACTGGGAGAAAGAGAGACAGAAAGGGATGGAGCGAGTGAAATGGCTGGAGAAAAGCAGAGAGACTGGGAGAAAGAGAGACAGAAAGGGATGGAGAGAGAGAAACGGCTGGAGAAAAGCAGAGAGACTGGGAGAAAGAGAGACAGAAAGGGATGGAGCGAGTGAAACGGCTGGAGAAAAGCAGAGAGACTGGGAGAAAGAGAGACAGAAAGGGATGGAGAGAGAGAAACGGCTGGAGAAAAGCAGAGAGACTGGGAGAAAGAGAGACAGAAAGGGATGGAGCGAGAGAAACGGCTAGAGAAAAGCAGAGAGACTGGGAGAAAGAGAGACAGAAAGGGATGGAGCGAGAGAAACGGCTAGAGAAAAGCAGAGAGGCTGGGAGAAAGAGAGACAGAAAGGGATGGAGCGAGTGAAACGGCTGGAGAAAAGCAGAGAGCAGAGAGACTGGGAGAAAGAGAGACAGAAAGGGATGGAACGAGTGAAACGGCTGGAGAAAAGCAGAGAGCAGAGAGACTGGGAGAAAGAGAGACAGAAAGGGATGGAGCGAGTGAAACGGCTGGAGAAAAGCAGAGAGACTGGGAGAAAGAGAGACAGAAAGGGATGGAGCGAGTGAAACGGCTGGAGAAAAGCAGAGAGACTGGGAGAAAGAGAGACAGAAAGGGATGGAGCGAGTGAAACGGCTGGAGAAAAGCAGAGAGACTGGGAGAAAGAGAGACAGAAAGGGATGGAGCGAGAGAAACGCCTGGAGAAAAGCAGAGAGACTGGGAGAAAGAGAGACAGAAAGGGATGGAGCGAGAGAAACGGCTGGAGAAAAGCAGAGAGACTGGGAGAAAGAGAGACAGAAAGGGATGGAGCGAGTGAAACGGCTGGAGAAAAGCAGAGAGACTGGGAGAAAGAGAGACAGAAAGGGATGGAGCGAGTGAAACGGCTGGAGAAAAGCAGAGAGACTGGGAGAAAGAGAGACGACGCCAGACTAACGAAGACACATCGACAGAACGAAATGGCTGTATTTACATTCAGTCCCCAAATACTTATATAACAGAAAGACCATGGTCCTTCAAAGGGTTAGAAAGGACGTTATTTACAGTGAAAAAGAGACGGGGTAAACAGCCTATGGCTGTTGAGTGTTCCTCCCACCTTCCTCTAAACTTCCTCTGCCTTTAAATATTAACCTGGTGGACCGAAAGCAATGCTTTCTAACACCGAGGTTTTCTTAGGGAGAAATGGAGATGTTTTCACACCAGACCTATTTAGTCCTACTTAGAGATGGGATGGACGTGTGGAAGGAATAGGGATGGTAGTGAACATACAGCTGCAGGGTCCGTCGCTGAAAGCATTTAACCCATCCGTGCCATTTGTGTTCGGGCACACGTGTGTTTGGAGTGTGTAACGCATGCATGAGTGTGTGCCTGGGATGTGGGTATGACGATGGGAGGACAGAGAAAGGTTCAACTAGAGAGAGAGTGGGGAGCCTAATTCCAATCATGGTGTGTGTGTCTGTGCGTGTACACAGCGCAAGTGTATGCGTTGTGTGCGTTGTGTTTGTGTGTGTGTGAGAGAGAGAGAGAGATTAATGGTCTGCAGGCTAACCGGTTGCACCCGGGACGCTGCGCCGTGAAAGACAACACAACTAGATGGAGACGGGCCCGGGGGAGGAGAGGAGAGGGGAATGGTGGGATAGAGGAGAGGAGAGATGACATCGAGACAACAGGGAATCATCCAGCCTCCGGGCCAGCTACCGTCATCACCACCTCAGACACATACAGCCCTGAGCTTAGAGACTATAGGCAGAGGCGGAGCTAAAAGGCACCAATGTTTGTAAACATATACATGTACAGTTGAATTCGGAAGTTTACATACACTTAGGTTGGAGTCATTAAACTGTGTTTTTCAACCACTCCAAAAATGTCTTGTTAACAAACTATAGTTTTGGCAAGTCGGTTAGGACATCTACTTTGTGCATGACACAAGTCATTTTCCAACAATTGTTTACAGACAGATTATTTCACTTATAATTCACTGTCTCACAATTCCAGTAGATCAGAAGTTTACATACACTAAGTTGACTGAGCCTTTAAACAGCTTGGATTCCAGAAAAGGATGTCATGGCTTTAGAAGCTTCTGATAGGCTAATTGACATAATTTGAGTCAATTGGAGGTGTACCTGTGGATGTATTTCAAGGCCTACCTTCAATCTCAGTGCCTCTTTACTTGACACAATGGGAAAATCAAAAGAAATCAGCCAAGATCTCAGAAAAAAAGCAGACCTCCACAGGTCTGGTTCATCCTTGGGAGCAATTTCCAAACGCCTGAAGGTACCACGTTCATCTGTACAAACAATAGTACGCAGGTATAAACACCATGGGACCACGCAGCCGTCATACCGCTCAGGAAGGAGACGCGTTCTGTCTCCTAGAGATGAACGTACTTTGGTGCGAAAAGTGCAAATCAATTCCAGAACAACAGCAAAGGACCCTGTGGAGATGCTGGAGGAAACAGGCACAAAAGTATCTATATTCACAGTAAAACGAGTCCTATATCGACATAACCTGAAAGGCTTCTCAGCAAGGAAGATGCAACTGCTACAAAACCGCCATAAAAAAGCCAGACTACAGTTTGCAACTGCACTTGGGGACGAAGATCGTACTTTTTGGAGAAATGCCCTCTGGTCTGATGAAACAAAAACTTTGGCCATAATGACCATTGTTATCTTTGGATAAAAAAGGGGGACGCTTGCAAGATGAAGAACACCATCCCAACCGTGAAGCACGGGAGTGACAGCATCATGTTGTGGGGGTGCCTTGCTGCAGGAGGCACTGGTGCACTTCACAACATAGATGGCATCATGAGGAGGGAAAATTCTGTGGATATACTAAAGCAACATCTCAAGACATGAGCCAGGATGTTAAAGCTTGGTCGCAAATAGGTTTTCCAAATGGACAATGATCCTAAGCATACTTCTAAAGTTGTGGCAAAATGGCTTAAGGACAACAAAGTAAAGGTATTGGAGTGGCCATCACAAAGCCCTGACCTCAATCCTATAGAACATTTGTGGGCAGAACTGAAAAAGTGTGTGCGAGCAAGGAGGCCTACAAACCTGACTCAGTTACACCAGTTTTGTCAGGAGGAATGGGCCAGAATTCACCCAACTTATTGTGGGAAGCTTGTGGAAGGCTACCCAAAAGGTTTGCCCCAAGATAAACAATTTAAAGGCAATGCTACCAAATACTAACTGAGTTTATGTAAACTTCTGACCCACTGGGAATGTGACGAAAGAAATAAAAGCTGAAATAAATCAGTTTCTCTATTATTATTATGACATTTCACATTCTTAACATAAAGTGGTGATCCTAACTAACCTAAGGCAGGGAATCCTTACTAGGATTAAATGTCAGGAATTGTGAAAAACTGAGATTAAATGTATTTGGCTAAGGTGTATGTACACTAGTGTGTCAAAAAGAGGATCAAAACACCTTCATATGCCCACCAGTATGATCTAACCCCCAATGCACCTGATGCCATCACTGCCCTTCTGCTTGAAATGCTGATTTCTAGAATGTAAGTCTCCTGTGACCTATCTGGTGACCTGTGTGACCTTTCTCCGTGGAGATGGTAGACCACCAGGTGGTGGTGACAGGAGTGCATATCGTTGGGCTGACCCCAAAACCACATTGACCAAGAGAGAGAGAGAGAGAGAGAGAGAGAGAGAGAGAGAGAGAGAGAGGCCTAACAGGGCCTGAAATGCCTTAGATTGACTGACAACAGATTTGTCTCTCTCTGAATTTTCCTTTCTCTCTTTCTCGCTCCACTCTCCCAGCTTCTTTAGCGTCCTCCCTTACGACTCAATAGGCTTTCTCTCTCTTTCACCTGACTGCCTTCCTTCATCGGACAGTCTCTGTCTAACAACTCTCTACGGAGCCACTGAGCTAATGTCTTTGTTACAGTAAGCCTTCAGCCGGTACTGCCAATTCAGATAAGTGCAAACTCCCATCAGTCTTGAATATCAGGAGTTGATTTTATAAGTGATGTAAGGAGATTTAAAGTAGAAATGGAGAGGGGAGAGAGGCAACATGAAGAATAGGGGAAAAGACTTCTCTGAGTAATGTACTGTGGAAAGTGAATGAAAAGACCGAGTGGATGAGAGGAGAGTAAGTCATTCCTCCAATCGGGTTGTGAATAAAGGAGGCAGAAAATTAGAGCCCCTCCCTCCTCTGTCCTTCCTCTCTTTTCATGACCAACAGCTGCCCAAAGCCTTCTTTTCACAGACTGAACCACATGCAGTATGAGTTACAACACACTGAGTTACAAAACACTGAGTTACAAAACACTGAGTTACAAAACACTGAGTTACAAATCAACGACCATGTAATATGAAGATAGCATTGCTGTGCACTACCATGGAGACACAACTATTTCTCAACTGTTTAACGTCAGATTTAGTTTCGAGACGGGTTATGATGCAGTGTTGTCATCTAATATAAAGACCTCACCCTTTTCCCTCCACACCCAGACGCTTACACACTACATTACCAAAGGTTTGTGGACACCTGCTTGTCGAACGTCACAAGAGCATTCGTGAGGTCGGGCACGGATGTTGGGCGATTATCCCTGGCTTGCAGTCAGCATTCCAATTATTCCCAAAGGTGTTAGATGGGGTTGAGGTCAGGGCTCTGTGCAGGCCAGTCATTTTCTTCCACACCAATCTCAACAAAGCATTTCTGTATGGACCTCGCTTTGTGCACAGGGGCATTGTAATGCTGAAACCGGAAAGGGCCTTCCCCAAACTTTTGCCACAAAGTTATAAGTACAGAATCATATAGAATGTCATTGTATGCTGTAGCGTTAAGATTTCCCTTCACTGGAACTATGGGGCCTAGACCAAACCATTAAATACAGCCCCAAACCATTATTCCTCTTCCACTAAACTTTACAGTTGGCACATGGCATCGGGGCAGGTAGTGTTCTCCTGGCATCCGCCAAACCTAGATTAGTCTGTCGGACTGCATTGTGCATGGTGATCTTAGGCTTATGTGCGGCTGCTCGGCCATGGAAACCCATTTCATGAAGCTCCCGACGAACAGATGTCGTGCTGACGTTGCTTCCAGAGGCAGTTTGGAAGTCAGTAGTGAGTGTTGCACTCGTCGGTCCCTTGGTGTGAGCTTGTCTGGACTACCACTTCATGGCTGAGCTGTTGTTGCTCCTAGACGTTTCCACTTCACAATAACAGCACTTACAGTTGACCGGTGTAGCTCTAGCAGGGCAGAAATTTGCCCAATTGACTTGTTGGAAATGTGGCATCATATGACGGTGCTTCGTTTAAAGTCACTGAGCTCTTCAGTAAGGCCATTCTACTGCCAATGTTTGTCTATGGAGATCGCATGGTTGTGCGCTCAATTTTAAACACCTATCAGCAACAGGCGTGGCTGAAATAGCCGAATCCACACATTTGAAGTGGATTGTATATATGTAAATAAGTTGTATAAGATGGATAGCAGTCCTCTCCAGTAGTGCTGGTAATAAAATAACAGGTTAACAGGCTAACAGTGAAACGCTTACTTACTTTCCAACAATGCAGGGAGAAAAATATTGAAATAACAACACGAGGAAGAAATACACAATGAGCACTGGCTATATACACGGGGTACCAGTACAGAGTTGATGTGCAGGGGTACGAGGTCATTGAGGTAGATATGTACATATAGGTAGGGATAACAGGATAGATAATGAGCAGTAGCAGATGTGTATGCGATGAGTCAAAAGAGTTGGTGGAAAAAGGGGTCAAATGCAAGTCTAATGGCTTGGGGGCAGAAGCTGTTCAGGGTCCTGTTGGTTCCAAACCGTGCGATAGCTGAGAGAGTCTATGACTTGGGTGGCTGGAGTCTTTGACAATTGTTGTTAAAATACATCTGGCCTGTAGTCTATCTAATTGTCTGTAAATTAGCCCTCATCCGCATTATGCAATTATGTTAAAGGACAATAGAGGAGAATGTAGACTCAGCAGAATACACAGGCATGGGCTATATTCAATGTATGTGTGTGTGTATATGTATGTATGTATGTATGTATGTATGTATGTATGTATGTATGTATGTATGTATGTATGTATGTATGTATGTATGTGTGTATGTGTGTGTGTGTGTGTGTGTGTGTGTGTGTGTGTGTGTGTGTGTGTGTGTGTGTGTGTGCAGTAGCTACCACAACCAGAATAATGGATTACTAGTGGAAGACCTCTGTGATTCCACATTCATAGCTGTAACAATGCAATGGACAACAGATGAGGTTGCATGAGGTTTCTTAGTTCACAGTAAATACAATCAAAAACCCCACACACCCACTGTTGCTGAATCATTGCTATCGTACCCCTCCCCCCTATAGGCTCTCCCTGTCCACTCATTCATCTGTCAATCCTAATAGAATCATTTATCCATCCGTCTACCTCATTGACAGACAAGGCAAACCTTCAAGCCTTCTTTATGTGAGCTGTTGTCCTATATAGTGAACATTGTTGAACTGGGCTGATTTCAAAATCAGATGATGTGCTAAATGTAGTGGAATCCAAGAGAATTATTTAGTTGAGTATTCTGTCTGCCTCGTTGCTTTCTCTGCCACGTTTGATTACTGACAAAAACGCTGATTGCAATTTGTCAGCAGAGAAACGGAGAGATACGAGCAAAACCAACATTTCAGACAAGCCTCAATGATAAGTGGCTTCTGTTTCCTTCTGCGATAAAAGACAAATGAATAAACAAGAAAAGCTATTCAAAACGATGCCTTGGGCTTTTTGCGACTTGGCGGCGAAACTAAAACATTTTTATGTCGTTGTGTCGCACTTGGCTGCCAACAAAAATCCACACTTACTCTTCAAACAGCAAATCTGCCATCTTTAAGTGGCCCACTTCTCTGTGTCCTCACTGAGGCAAAGAGAGCTACAAAAACCGTGTCACAGGGAAACAACAGCTTTCCATGAACCCATATTAATAAATGACGACCCTTCACGCTCTCTTGCGCTGACATCGTGAGAGCGTCGTCTTCTTATTCTTCGTGATATCAACCTCTTGTATGTCCCAATTCTTTTGTCCAGTGAAGCGCTCACCCAAAAAATATCAATAGAACCATTTCTGTTTATCAAAGCCAAATCTAAAGACAGACCGATAGCAAAAATAATTGCATATCCCCCAGTGACAGCGAAATTGCTTGTAATATCACATCTGTCGAATCCAAAAGGCCAATGTTCTTTGTCCTGTTGAAAGCATGGGGTCATGGGAAATAGGGGGTAGGTGCAGAGTTTCAAGTCAACAATGGTGAGTTGGGTTATATCAAACAACCTTGTTCGATAGCACTTGAAGCAAGAGAGGTGGAGAATGTAATGGAAGATAAAGAGAGAGAGAAAGACAGAGAGAGACAGAGAGAGAGAGAGAAAGACAGAGAGAGAGAGAGAGAGACAGAGAGACAGAGAGAGAGAGAGAGAGAGAGACAGAGACAGAGAGACAGCGAGAGAGAGAGAGAAGACAATATATGAAAGAGAGAACAAAAGAGACAGACAGAGAAGAGGAGGATATACAAGCAGGTATTGAGAGAAACAAAGGGCATGTTTGGAAAGGAGAAGTAGAGAAAGAGACAGAGAGTTGGATTGAGTGGGGCACTTCACTTAGTCAGAAGCTCACAAAACAGTGGAATTGGCTCAGCCAACAAACCATGACTCAGCTCCAAACATCTCCTTATATCAAAGAAGCTAAAAAAAAGAATGACTCCAAGACAACTCAATTCATAATCCCCAACAGGTTGGCAGCCAACCACACTACCCAATCCATCTGCATATGACTAAACCTGGCTAACGGTGTTTGACAATCTCTTGTGATTTACGGAGTCTTTAGCCCTGCTTTTAGTAGCCAAACACTGGCCACCAGCCCCGGAGTGTCTTAACCAATGAGACTTACTGGTCCGCCCGGAGCCGGCCAGGAGACGGTGACTACTGTAACCGTCAGCACAAAAAGGGGATATATGAAGAGGTGCTGACTGGATGAGGGGAGCGGAAAGAGACACAACATTGCACCATTGACTGGAGAGGAGGTCAATGACGATCGATGGGGTCACTAAATAACTCAAGAAGACTGCAGGGCTGTGTCCCAATCGAAAGGCAGCTGCCTGCTGCCTACCTGCCTCCAAAGGCAACTAACTTAGTTGGCAGCACTTTCCCAGTAGGTTCTGTAACTGCCAATCTGGACGGGATTTGGAAGGCAGCATCATGTGACAATGCATTTGCATTCCACCGAGCGCGAGGCGTTTGCTAGCAATTCATTGAACAACTATCCCAAAATGGAAATAGCTGACACGAATAACAAGTAAACAAGTAACAGAATCCATCACCTCAGTACCAGTCCATGGGTTAAGTTGACATCGACCAGAATAATTATCCTGCAGTATAGGGTTCTCGCATGATACGGGATACCATTTTTTTGAGATATCTTATTTAAGCTATTTTACTGACTGTTTAAGAATGATTAATAGCAAGAATAGTGATGTTTCACTGTTAAACTAATATTGCATTTCAGCCGCTAATGTTTTTTCTATGAGTAGGCTGACATTGTGATTAAATCATACAACTATCATACCTGTGCATGTTATTAAAAGACACTGATGTTCAGGATAACATGGTTTTATATTTGTTGATAACTAATATTTAAAGGTGATATGATGCAATCTAACTAGATAAGAGGGTCTAAGCTACTTCATCCTAATGTAAGCTAAATGCATTGGATACGAATACTGGCGTGATAAAAGATAACATGTCCAATGTAATTATATGAATGCATATCAAACAGGAATATGTGTTCAATGAAATGAATACAGCATTGCAATAGGATTGATGTCTTCCTCTGTCACGAACGTCGTCTTGAAAATGACCAGACCAAGGTGCAGCGTCGTGAGCGTACATTTTTCTTTATTATAAATGTTGTCAACAAAACAAGAAACAACAAAAATGAACGTGAAGCTTACTTGGGCTACACAGGCCACTAACAAAGACTACCCACAAATACAAAAGGAAAAAAAGGCTGCCTAAGTATGATTCCCAATCAGAGACAACGATAGACAGCTGTCCCTGATTGAGAACCATACCAGGCCAAAACATAGAAACACAGAACAGAAACACTGACCAACCAAACATAGAGAATAAAACTCTACGGTCAGGGCGTGACATCCTCTCTCCTTGCAGGGGATTAGACAGATGAGCAACAGGTACCAGAGGCCCAAGCCTCAAAACCAGAAACATGTGGGGACATCAACACTTGTCATTTTGAATAAATGTTTAACATTTATATTTGTTTTCCTGTATCTGTGCATTCGTCCTTAAAGCACAGTCCATTCTACAAAATAAGTAATTCCCAAGTGAGGGAAATCTCAAGGAGATTAACCTTCAACATTAAAAAAAAGCACATTTTGTCATTTTATACAGAGGACAGGAGTTTACACATTTTTGTTCCAGCCCTTTACTAATGCTTAATTTCAACTAATTGTGGTCTAAAGTGAAGACTTGCCCACAGTGCAATCCCGTGGGACAGAAAATTACATCTGTATTTTAGAATGAGATTCATAGGTTACAATGTCCTGAGAAATCTGTGTGATTAACAATAACATGGGTGAATCTTTTTCTATCTAACATTGTGAGGATGCACAGTCCTTAATCAAATCCTGGGATATGGTGATTATCACGGTGGCATCAGCAGGGTCTGAACGTGAGAGCTGGAACAAGCAGAGGGAAATGGGGGGAGGAATGAACCTCACTGCTCAAATGTCAGTGCTGGTTCAAGTCACTGAAGCCACAACTACCTTTATAAATATGCAATCATTTTGTTATCAGTTTTGCTTATTTTTTTTTAAATCTAAAAATGTTGATCAGTTGTTTTACAGTAAGAGTAGAATAACTTAGCCTCTAATTTGAACTAGTAACAACCAACCAAATCGTGCAACACAATAGGGGAAGGGAAAGTGACAAGAGAAAGTTAGCGAACGTTAATGTTACGTAAACAGACACTGTATGCAGCTAGCTAGCAAGCAAGCTTGCTAAACAGACCCATCAACAGAATGCACAAATAACTTGGCAGGCTAGCAAGCCTAGAATGAACAGAACACAGCTGGCTGCATTTCCTACATTTTTTCATTAGATGTTGTAAAACAAATGTAACATGTCTGACCTCCAAATGGGTCGGGCAGGACTGTTTTCTCCTGTCAAGCCAATGCAATGGAGTAATACGCGATCAGGTGTCCACTTTAGTTTGCTACAGTACATGTTTTTAGCTGGCTAGCAAGTTCATCAATTCATTGATTTAAAAACTGTCTGGGTCTTAACAATTGACACATTGTTGAATTTACGATTAGAGCTAGTTAGTTTAGTTGTGCATCTCTAAACAGCTGATAAGCAGGACGAGATCGCCTACTAATGTTAGCTAACTATGATGTGTTAGGTAGCTATCTAGCTTGGCAATGGGCTGATAAACAACAGTTACTCAACATTTGAATTCAACATTTTATATGAAAGTAATTTGTTGAAAATGTTAGCATTATTTTGTGAATAAATAAACGTTATACTTACATTTTTCTTCTTATTCCTTATTCTTCTGGAACATCTTCTCCCAAGTGAGGACATGTGTCCAGCATTAATTCAGAATTGTTTTGAATTTTCAGTGTGCCGAGAAGGGTTATGGGATAGCCTCCTCGGGGAAGGACACACGGGATGCTAAGGTGCCTGATGAAAGCACCTTAGAAAGCAGCATTTTAAGGTACATTGGGATTGGGACATACCAATCTTGACATCCTGCCTACAAAAGCTGCCTCAAAAGGCAGAGTCCTTGTTAATTGGGACACAGCCCAGGTCTGAGGTTCTGATGGGCTGATGTATTGGGTTAACTGGGGTGGTAGAGCGGGTATATTGATGTGGTTAAAGCAATATAAAACTGTTTAAGGTGAATAGGGGCCCAGTGATAATATCACTTGCTTTCTACCTGAAAATTGGTCCTTTATCTAAAATACAGTGCCTATAGAAAGTCAACCCCTTTAACTTTTTAATCATTTTGCTGCGTTAAAATGGAATTCAAATAGATTTTTGATCCTGCAGATCTACACAATCTACTCCACATTTTCAAAGTGAAAGGAAGTTATAGAAAACTTATCTGACAGGGCCTGGATAGTTTTTTTTAGGATCAAAACAAATATGAAAGGAGCAAAGCCAAGGTAAAAAGTTTGAGGAGAACACACCTCAGTCTTCTGAAAACCTAACCCTGAGATAGGGTTGTATTTTTCTGTGGGACAATTACACAAATGTTTATGCAAAAGACACCCAATTGGCTTTCCAAGAGCTGTTTTAGTGTTCCCAAGTGGTCTCGTCTCAGTCCCGACTTAAATCTGCTTTCAAAAAAAATCAGAGACAAAGTTTAAATATCGCTGTCCATCAGTGATCCCCAAACAAATCTGCTGAGCCTGCATGCATGTTTCCCTACGAGTTGTGCAAAGTTGGTAGAGCCTCAATGAAAATGAGTCACAACTGTAATGGCTGTCGAAGGTGCTTCCACTAAGTATTAACTCATGGGGGGTGGAGACTTATCCAATTAGGATATTTCAGTTTTTTGTTTTTGTTGTAATTGGACAACTTCCTAGAAGTTTCTTTCACTTTGAAAATCCATTTGCATCAACATTTAGATAAACTTTTATAAGGCAGCGAAATGGGAAAGTTCAAGGGGGTGTAGACCTTCTATAGTCACTGTAAGTGTTCCCCTTGTAATTCTATGGATCAACATGAGGAATAAGTCACAGTGATGAAATGGACAGCAATCAAATACAAACGAGCGCCGTCTGTCCATTGATCACAAAGCGCTTTTTAACACCGTCACCTTGGAGGATCTATAAGTCGCTTTGGATAAAAGCACCTGCTAATTGCCCGACTGTGTGTATTGGCCAGTAGCTGACTGAAGAAAATGGCTGTGGTCAGATCAATGAAACCGCTTCCAATCCACCACACACTAAAACACCCAAACAAATTAAATCAATCAAGAGATGATCGAATCAAAATACAGCCAAAACACAGTTTCCCATGAACATCATTGTAACATTATAACATGCTGACTCACCCCTGCAGTTCCTTAACAGACATGGAGATCTTGAGGTTGTGTCCCAGAACATGGAGGGCTGTGAGGATGTCAGCCCACTGAACCATCTCCCCCAGGGGACCTCCCTTCAGGACCTTGGGGCTGAACACGTCCCCTGACTCCTCTGTCAGGAAGCCCACGTGCACCAGGATCTGGGAGGGGGAAATATACATGTTTATTTATATACTATTTTTATATCATTACTGAAAAAAAGAAAAGGAAACCTGAGATAAATTACACATCTGAATGTCTGTATATGTTACATGGCATACGGTATCATCACGTTGTCATCATTAACAGAGCTTTAGTGCTCATCAGGCGTCAAACACCCGACTCCAGCCGTAATGCATGGTTTTATAAGTATCAGACATGAACACGTGTCCAATCTCCCAGTGTACTAGACGTAGCCAGTCAGTCATTGCTAGCATACACAGAACAGGCACTGAACATCTACATTAGACCAGTGTTCCCCAACTTCTCGAGTACACCCAGCAGCACACATTGTTGTTGTAGCCCGGGACAAGCACACCTGATTCAACTTTTCAACTAGTCATCAAGCCCGCAATGAGTTAAATCAGGTGACTTTGTCTGGGGTTACAATAAATGTGTACTTTTGGGGTTACTTGAGAGAGGGCTTTAGTGATCATCAGCCATCCAACTGGCCTTAATAATACAGTAGACATGGCTCTCTAAGTATCAGACATGAACACATGTTCATCGTCCTAGCAATTCTGAATAGCGGAGGTGCATAAAGATAATAATATATGCCATTTAGCAGACACTTTTATCCAAAGCGACTTACAGTCATGTGTGCATACATTCTACGTATGGGTGGTCCCGGGGATCGAACCCACTACCCTGGCGTTACAAGCGCCATGCTCTACCAACTGAGCTACAGAAGGACCACATGGCGGCCCCCATGTACTTACCACAAATGCCTTGTTTGCTAAGTTCACCGTGTTGTACTATGCTCTCTGGTACTCTTTTTTTAAAAGCATCATTAGCACAGTATATATGGTCCCAATTTAAGCTCCAAGAAGCAGGCAATTTGAAAAAACGCTAAAAGTAAACCGTGTTGATTTATTGGCACATTGAAATATGTAGCGCGCCGTCGTTACATAAAACTATATGGATATAGTGATAAAACCATGACGTCGTATCTGAAGACCAACATGTTTATGCACCTTCGCCATTGAGTTGCATATTGTTCTTTGAATCAATTTCAATTGTAGAATTTGAATTGAATTTGAATTGACTACACCCCACAGGAAGCAGAATTTGAATTGACTACACCACACAGGAAGCAGAATTTGAATTGACTACACCCCACAGGAAGCAGAATTTGAATTGACTACACCCCATAGGAAGCAGAATTTGAATTGACTACACCCCATAGGAAGCAGAATTTTAATTGACTACACCCCACAGGAAGCAGAATTTGAATTGACTACACCCCACAGGAAGCAGAATTTGAATTGACTACACCCCACAGGAAGCAGAATTTGAATTGACTACACCCCACAGGAAGCAGAATTTGAATTGACTACACCCCACAGGAAGCAGAATTTGAATTGACTACACCCCACAGGAAGCAGAATTTGAATTGACTACACCCCACAGGAAGCAGAATTTGAATTGACTACACCCCACAGGAAGCAGAATTTGAATGGAATTTGAATTAAAGGAAGTATAATTTTTATTCAATAAAATTTAAATGGATTTTGGCTATACAAATGGATATTATTTATGTGGACACAACACTATACAATGGTAATTTTGACATCTTGTATGGTAACCAGTACTATGTTAAACATATGACTGAAATATTCTTAGATAATTTTGTAGGTTGTCTATAATAATTCATACTTCACTAACATGTTATAAAAAAACTAGTCAGAAAACTACATTTCAAACCAAACACTCCAGAATGGAAGGGAACAATCTCACATCGCATGACAACAAAAAAAAGTATAATAAAATACATCTATGAGTGATAATCTATTTGATATTTGAAATATTTCTTAAGTAATAATTGACATGTTCTTTGGGTTAAACATGTGTCAAAGGAAATACTTTTCATGCTTCACTTTTCAGTTGAATTTCTACGAACAGCCTTGAATTAAATTTGACTTCCTTTCATTCAAACAGAATTTAAATTCTGCTTTCGGTGGGGTGTGTCCAATTTAAATTCAAATTTAAATTCACAGGTTGAATTGAATTAAATTAACCCCAACCCTGCCTCCCATTGTATTAGAAATCAAGAAAACATTTATACCAGTTCAGAACCCAACTGTAGCTGTAATAATACAGTAATTAGCATCAGACACACAAGATCACATGTTCATCCTTAATCAATCAAATATTTTCAATAGACCACGGACATCTGCCTACATAACTGTTAATCATACATCTGACTCTCTATAGTTCAATAGACCACGGACATCTGCCTACATAACTGTTAATCATACATCTGACTCTCTATAGTTCAATAGACCACGGACATCTGCCTACATAACTGTTAATCATACATCTGACTCTCTATAGTTCAATAGACCACAGACATCTGCCTACATAACTGTTAATCATACATCTGACTCTCTATAGTTCAATAGACCACGGACATCTGCCTACATAACTGTTAATCATACATCTGACTCTCTATAGTTCAATAGACCACAGACATCTGCCTACATAACTGTTAATCATACATCTGACTCTCTATAGTTCAATAGACCACAGACATCTGCCTACATAACTGTTAATCATACATCTGACTCTCTATAGTTCAATAGACCACAGACATCTGCCTACATAACTGTTAATCATACATCTGACTCTCTATAGTTCAATAGACCACGGACATCTGCCTACATAACTGTTAATCATACATCTGACTCTCTATAGTTCAATAGACCACAGACATCTGCCTACATAACTGTTAATCATACATCTGACTCTCTATAGTTCAATAGACCACAGACATCTGCCTACATAACTGTTAATCATACATCTGACTCTCTATAGTTCAATAGACCACAGACATCTGCCTACATAACTGTTAATCATACATCTGACTCTCTATAGTTCAATAGACCACGGACATCTGCCTACATAACTGTTAATCATACATCCCACTCTCACTGTAATAAAACATGCTTCTGTTATAATACACTATGGTATCAGAGACAGAACACATCCCTACTGTGTATTGGACAGAATCTGCATTCCAAATGTCTCCCTATTCCCTGCACAGTGCACGACTTTTGACCAGAGCCCTAAGGGTCCTGGTGAAAAGTAGTGCACTATGTAGGGAATAGGGCACAATTTGGGATGCATACAGAGTCAGTCATGTCAGAGAGGTGCTGTGCAGAGTAATCCTAACACAGCATGAAAAGCCCTTCTGCCCCAGATAGACACACAGAGACAAACTTTCACTGGCTTTTACATAATGAGCTTATGAGAGTGGTGAGTTTGTGTGTGTGTGAGTGTGTATGTGGTGTGAGAGAGTGTGTGTGTGTATGAGAAAGAGAGAGAGAGAGAGTATGTGTGTATGTGTGTGTGTAAGCAGCGTGTTTCGATGAGTATGTGTGTGTCAGTCTGAACTGCTGTGGAAGTGATTAACAGCCCTTTCTCCACTCAGCGGGGCATACCTCATTAAGTTCCTGGAGGCTATTTTACCTCTCTCTCTCTCTCTCTCTCTCTCTCTCTCTCTCTCTCTCTCTCTCTCTCTCTCTCTCTCTCTCTCTCTCTCTCTCTCTCTCTCTCTCTCTCTCTCTCTCTCTCTCTCTCTCTCTCCCCTTTCATCCTCCCTTTTCCTCTCTCTCTGTCTCTCTCTCTCCCCCTCCCTCTCCCCCTCTCTCTCTGTCCTGTGTGTGATGCCTGAGTCACTGTCTAATTATGCGCTAAAAGTCATACTCAGCGGCTGGCAGGATGCTAAACAACAACACTGGCACACACCACCACTTCTCCTCCTCCTCCTCCTCCTCCTCTAGCCATCTCCCGTCAGATTGTATGAGCGCCAGGACGGAGGGAACGGAATTCAAAAGAGTGGAATTAATGATCCTGATGAGATTGATTTGTCTCATTAATAAGCAAACGATTTCACACTCCTGGACGCCCAGGTCGAATTAAAAAGTAGTCTGTTATTAGAAAGTAATTAGGATGAAAACAGTTACACAAAGCGGCCCTCAATTCTGAAATAGACACACAGTAATACACAGACCGATAGAAACATCCCTGCCATAGACAAACCTCAAAACCAGCTCATACCAGTTCTCCATGTCTCATCTATGCTGGCTTCGAAGCCCCTATATGAGTGTGTGTCTGTGTGTGTGGGTGTGTGTGTGTCGAGAGAGTGTCTATGGGATGCATAGTCGAGCGAATCAAGGGCCAGCGAATACGCGACTGGTATGAAATGAAATATCACACTGATTTAATAAGTCTTCTATGTTAAACTTGTGCTTCATAAAAAAGTTAAGTGCAATTAAATTACAGTTTGGGTGGCAGATGGCAGATGACTTCAGCCCTGAGAATGCCGTTGGCCAAAAAGGGGGATATCACACCGATCTGGCAACCACGGACTAATGCAGAAACACTAGTGTGGGGGGAACGCTGGAGACAGCACTCTATTGCTGAGTGAGGAACCTATTGGGTTGGCTCTGGTAGTGCTGGTGTGGTACTGTAGAAAAAGGGGATTTGTCTTTTGCTAATGGGTAGCATTCATCTCAATTTCCAAAGTGATCTCCCCTCCACTGAAGTATAAATAGGAGGCAGCTTTATGAAACATACTGGAATGATGTTGGAAATGTAACCTTGATATTTAACCTTGAAGTAGGTTGTAGGACTGCAGGAGGCAGTTGCAGGGCGTTCTGTGTGGTGCATACGTTGGATTTATCGAACGTATGCGTCAATCTGTGTGCGTAAACGACTTGACAGAAATGGTAGCAGAAGGTGAATGTTGAACTTTTGTTGCGACACATATCCAGATGATGCCGCGTACCATTTTGCACAATGACGCTATTGGTGTGATCAAGGCGTAAGATCCGATGACACGTTTTACACATACTGTACGTGCCTGCATGCATACGCACACAGAGACTAAGGAGTCTGAACACGCATACGGAGGTATCTGTTTATACAGTGGACTTCTGCCACTCCCTGAGGGTCTCTGTCTGTGTATGTGTGAACATTTGTGCATCCATGCGTCTGTTTCTTCCTCTAACAGCAAAAGAACCCGAGGAACGAAGCAGGAAGAACACTCTCTGCAACAGGAAACCACAATAGATCCAGAGGCAAAGACATCTACGAAACAGACGGTGAAAGAACAGAGAACACCTTATCTTCAACTCACCTACCTGCTTCCCTGTACCGCTTACACACGATCTTACCACCTACACATACTGCTACACCTTCTATGGTGTTAAATTCAACTTCCCCCTCCCAGTGTCACTGCTACAATATAATTGTTATAGTCTCTAATAGTGATAAAGTGACTGTAGGACTGGCAAAGAGAATGTCTATTGCTGATAGGAACATTGGAGTGAGATTGAACAGGCACGCACACGCGCACAGAGTGGTGGAGTGGAGCGCAGTGTGAGGAAGAGAAGACATCTGTGAAGCTGCAGAGGGAGAACATAGGGGAACAGCACTGTGTACCAGTCTGGCTCTGCAGCCGATGTGTATCACTGACAAGTCGGTGACCTTGATGGGTGTGTGTATGGGTACGTGTGTGTCAAATGAAGTGTGTGTCACAGTGTGTGAGTGTCTAAACTAATGGAGGTGTTGAACGTGTGTGTCAGTGTGTCAGTGTGTGAGTATAAACTTAGTGTTTTAAGTGTGTGTGTGTGTGTGTGTCTAAACTTAGTGTTTTAAGTGTGTGAGTCTAAACATAGTGTTTTATGTGTGAGTGAATGAGTTTAAACGTAGTGTTTTATGTGTGAGTGAATGAGTTTAAACGTAGTGTTTTATGTGTGAGTGAATGAGTTTAAACGTAGTGTTTTATGTGTGAGTGAATGAGTAGGAAATCTGAGGTTTGTAGTTTTTGAACTCTTGGCCTATCAATACACAGTGTCTATGGGGTCATTTTGCACTTCCTACGGCTTCCACTAGATGTCAACAGTCTTTAGAAACTTGTTTGATGTTTCTACTATAAAGGAGGTGGGAATGAGATGGGATTGAGTCAGTGGTCTGGCAGGGTGCCACGAGCTGGTCACGCGCATTCACATGAGAGGTAGCTTTCGTTCCATTGCATGTCTGAAGACAAAGGAATTCTCCGGTTGGAACATTATTGAAGATTTATGAACCTGTTATGGATCATGTGCATTTTCGCAGCTTTTTGTTAAAAATCGTGCAACATTTCAGTGTCCTGCTACTCATGCCAGGAATATAGTATATGCATATGATTAGTATGTGTGGATAGAAAACACTCTGACGTTTCTAAAACTGGTTAAATCACGGCTGTGACTATAACAGAACGTGCGTTTCATCGAAAAGCGCAGGAAAATCTGATCACTGAAAACTGGAAAATATATCAATGCGCCACTTGAATGTATTGTTGAAAAGAAACCACATTAAATGGGGCCGAGGTTGCAATACCTACAGCTTCCACACGATGTCAACAGTCTTGTCATTTGTCTCGGATTTGTTTCTTGGTCAAACGGACACGAGGGAGCGCATTTCTTCCGGTCTCCGACCGGATGTTTTGGTTGAGAGATATTTGGACATGATATCAGGACGTGGAGCTATTGAATATACACCGCCCCGTGATCATTTTGATAGATTATTAACGTTTACCTAAAGTTGCATTACAAAAGTATTTCGAAGTGTTTTGTGAAAGTTTATCGTCAACTTTTTTTATTTTAAAAAATGACGTTGCGTTATCAAACTCAGTTTTTTCCTTGATTACACAGTCTTCATAGATCGATATCTAGGCTATATATGGACCGATTTAATCGGAAAAAAGACCCAATAGTGATGTTTATGGGACATCTAGGAGTGCCAAGAAAGAAGCTCGTCAAAGGTAATGAATGTTTTATATTTTATTTCTGCGTTTTGGGTAGCGCCAGCTACCGCAAAATCTGTCGTTTTAGGTGACGTTGCAGTATTTTGTGGATGCATGCTATCAGATAATAGCTTCTCATGCTTTCGCTGAAAAGCATTTTACAAATCTGACTTGGTGGATAGATTCACAACGAGTGTAGCTTTAATTCATTACCTTGAATGTGTGTTTTAATGAAAGTTTGAGTTTTATCAAAAACTATAGGTGCAATTGCGCTCTGAAATTTCAGCTGATTGATGTTCCTGCATGGGAACTATATTCTGCATCATCCTTAAGAAGATTTATTAAAAACATCCTAAAGATTGATTCTATACTTCGTTTGACATTTTCTATGAACTGTAATATGACTTTTCGTCTGAACATTTGCCTGGACCTGCCCGCGCGTCGTGAGTTTAGATTGTGTACTGAACGTGCAAACCAAAAGTAGTTATTTGGACATAAATGATGGACTTTATGGAACAAATCAAACATTTATTGTGGAACTGGGATTCATGGGAGTGCATTCTGATGAAGATCATCAAATGTAAGTGAATATTTATAATGCTATTTCTGACTTATGTTGACTCCAACATGGCGGATATATTTTGGGGTTGTGTTGGTCTCTGAGCTCCGTTCTCAGATTATTGCACGGTTTGCTTTTTCCGTAAAGTTTTTTTTAAACCTGAAAAGGCAATTGCATTAAGGAGAAGTATATCTTTAAATCTGTGAATGACACTTGTATCTTTTATCAATGTTTATTATGAGTATTTCTGTAAATATATGTGGCTCTGTGCAAATTCACGGGATGTTTTGTAGGCAAAGCCAAATGTAAACGGAGGTTTTTGGATATTAATATGAACTTGATCGAACAAAACATACATGTATTGTGTAACATGTTGTCCCGGGAGTGTCATCTGATGAAGAATATCAAAGGTTAGTGA
The DNA here is from genome assembly GCF_023373465.1 of Oncorhynchus keta. Lineage (NCBI taxonomy): Eukaryota > Metazoa > Chordata > Actinopteri > Salmoniformes > Salmonidae > Oncorhynchus > Oncorhynchus keta. The sequence goes on along the minus strand of NC_068430.1, from coordinate 65,240,339 downwards.
TGAATTTTACCTATATTTCTGCTTTTTGTGACTCCTCTCTTTGGTTGGAAAATGACTGTATGCTTTCTGTGACTAGTTGCTGATCTAACATTATGATATGTTCAGCTTTCGCCAAAAAGCCTTTTTGAAATCGGACACTGTGGTTGGATTAAGGAGAATTGTATCTTTAAAATGGTGTCTAATACTTGTATGTTTGAGAAATTTGAATTATGAGATTTCTGTTGATTGAATTTGGCGCCCTGCAATTTCATTGGCTGTTGGCGAGGGGTTCCGCTAGCGGAACGGGGAACCTAATCTTAACCCTAAATCTAACCCTAAATCTAACTCTAGCGCCTAACCGTAACAATAAAACTAACCCTAGCTCCTAACAATAACCCTTAACGTAATTATAACCATAACACTAATTCTAACCTTAGCCCTAAACCCCCCAGAGACAGCATTTGACCTTGTGGGGACCAACAAAATGTCCACAGTTGGTCAAATGTTTGTTTACTATTCATAAACATGAACTAGAGACATATGCACTCACTGCACTGTACGTTTCTCTGGATAATAGCCTCTGTTGAGTGGCGCACACACACACACACACACACACACACACACACACACACACACACACACACACACACACACACACACACACACACACACACACACACACACACACACACACACACACACACACACACACACACACTCTCTAGAGGTTCGACAGAGCAGGAATGGAACTTTTTGAAACCCCACTCTTTCCAAAGGTAGTCGGTTCTATTCCCCCAGGGATCACATACATGAACTAGAACTATATGCACCCAGTATGCACTCACTGCACTGTAAGTCTCTCTGGATAACAGCCTCTGTTGAGTGGCATATATTATAGAAAATGTAAAACGGTGCACACAAGACACACACAGACAAAGACTCCTCTATTCCATGCTCTCCTGGGATCCCTTCCCTGTCCCTGTTTCTGCCACCGACAGGTGAAATAATGGTTATTCTCTCTCTGTCTCTCTCCTTCCCTCTCCCTTTGTCTCTCTCTCCTTCCCTCTCCCTTTGTCTCTCTCTCCTTCCCTCTCCCTTTGTCTCTCTCTCCTTCCCTCTCCCTTTGTCTCTCTCTCCTTCGCTCTCCCTTTGTCTCTCTCTCCTTCGCTCTCCCTTTGTCTCTCTCTCCTTCGCTCTCCCTTTGTCTCTCTCTCCTTCGCTCTCCCTTTGTCTCTCTCTCCTTCGCTCTCCCTTTGTCTCTCTCTCCTTCCCTCTCCCTTTGTCTCTCTCTCCTTCGCTCTCCCTTTGTCTCTCTCTCCTTCGCTCTCCCTTTGTCTCTCTCTCCTTCGCTCTCCCTTTGTCTCTCTCTCCTTCCCTCTCCCTTTGTCTCTCTCTCCTTCCCTCTCCCTATCGCTCCCTCTATTTCTCTCCCTATCGCTCTCTCTATTTCTCTCCCTATCGCTGTCTCTATCTCTCTCCCTATCGCTCTCTCTATCTCTCTCCCTATCGCTCTCTCTATCTCTCTCCCTATCGCTCTCTCTATCTCTCTCCCTATCGCTCTCTCTATCTCTCTCCCTATCGCTCTCTCTGTATCGCTCTCTCTATCTCTCTCCCTATCGCTCTCTCTGTCTCTCTCCCTTACTCCCTTTCTGTCTCTCTCCGCTCCAGGAAGTTATTCCTTTTCCCAGAGCATACACAATAAACAAACCAAACAAACTCAATCAAGGGAAATAGAATTTAATCCCCAGAACATTTTTGAAGGTTAAAAAGTGAACCCGGAGAGGAATACTAAATTAGGATTGCATCAGTCGAGAGAGCCAAAGACAAGAGGCAGAGAGGGAGGAAGAGCAGGATCGAGGAAAAGGTAGAAAGCACAGGGGTCAGAGTTAAACGGTGGCAGGCTGCTTTTCCTCAATTAAGAGGACTCCCAAGTGTTTTATTATTTAGTTCTTTAGTTCCTGAAATGTCGTCTACTGGTGGGGTAGACACACAAGCATACCAGAGAATGACAGTCAACACCTGATCTGGGATCAGATATTATCCACATATTAAGCACTCCATCAAGTGGCTGTACACTGATCCCCCATCAGTATTAATCAGCACACACAGCAGCCTCTGTCTACCAATTACGCCATGATAAACAGCGTTGGACCAGCGCACTAAAACTGCAGTTAAAGCACTGAAACATCTGGTGTAGAGATAGCACAGTATCTCATAGTCAGAGAGAGGAGAAGAGGACCGATCTAAAACAACAAATCCAAGTCATGCATTTGAGGCACAAGACGGCTCCATTAATCAATACTGTGGAGGCTCTGTGTGGATGGACGCCCATCTGAGGCTTATTTTAGAGAGAGAAGCGGGCAGAGACAAGATGTGAGGAGTGAAGGATGAGGGCCTGTTCTTTTGTTCCTCTTGTTCGCGCCATCTTTCACTTTCTCCGGTCCTCCCTCTCTCTCCCTTTCACTTTTGTTTACCTTCACTCTTTACTTAATCATGTTGCTCAGTGTGCATGACACAATAATAGAGCAAACTGCATTCATTGAAGGTGGCGACACGGGGAAGGTAAAGGGAGAACTCACTTTCACTCTTTCTTTCATGTACCTTCTTTCTTCCATTTGCAAAAACTGAATTCCCTGACTTAATTACATGGCAACAAGTAAAGTCAATAACAAGCGGTGGTGGTATTTCTTAAAGAAGAGTGTCTTGTTGATCGTATGGTTGAGCATGGCGTACTTCTTAAAGAAGAGTGTCTTGTTGATCGTATGGTTGAGCATGGCGTACTTCTTAAAGAAGAGTGTCTGGTTGATCATATGGTTGAGCATGGTGTACTTCTTAAAGAAGAGTGTCTTGTTGATCGGATGGTTGAGCATGGTGTACTTCTTAAAGAAGAGTGTCTTGTAGATCGTATGGTTGAGCATGGTGTACTTCTTAAAGAAGAGTGTCTGGTTGATCGGATGGTTGAGCATGGTGTACTTCTTAAAGAAGAGTGTCTTGTTGATCATATGGTTGAGCATGGTGTACTTCTTAAAGAAGAGTGTCTTGTTGATCGGATGGTTGAGCATGGTGTACTTCTTAAAGAAGAGTGTCTTGTTGATCGGATGGTTGAGCATGGTGTACTTCTTAAAGAAGAGTGTCTTGTTGATCGGATGGTTGAGCATGGTGTACTTCTTAAAGAAGAGTGTCTGGTAGATCGGATGGTTGAGCATGGCGTACTTCTTAAAGAAGAGTGTCTTGTTGATCGGATGGTTGAGCATGGTTACGCCGCTATTTTCTCCGTCAACAAGGATAACGATTTCAAATGTACCACCATTTATTCCCAATGAGCTATTGGAGCGCGAGTTATTGAGGTTGGGGAAGTTTGCAAGTTCAATTAAGATTGTCCCATTGGGTTGCAAACACCCAGCTTTGAAACAGGTTATGTCGTTTCAAACACCCGGATGTTATGCATCTGTTACGCAGCAGAAACACATTGTTGTAGGACGTAAAGACAGATCTGGGGAGCCATTTTCCCAGACTGGTGAGGAGATGCCCAGTACGAGTGATGCGGTACAGGAGGGGGTTCATGTGGAGCTAGTCTCCCAGGTAGTAGAGGAGATGCCTGGTATGAGTGATGGGGTACAGGAGAGGGTTCATGTGGAGCTAGTCTCCCAGGTAGTAGAGGAGATGCCAAGTACGAGTGATGCGGTACAGGAGGGTGTTCATGTGGAGCTAGTCTCCCAGGTAGTAGAGGAGATGCCTGGTACGAGTGATGGGGTGCAAGTGGGGAGTGTTGAGAGGGATGTGGCTGCAGTTGAGGAGGATCAGGAGAAGGATATGGATATCTCTCTTGATATGATAGCAGCTGGCGACGACTCAATTTATAATCTAGAGGAGATAAATGGGTTCCTGGAGCAGACTTTTGGGAAATCTGTGAAATTGGCCATTTTTTTTTTTGATGTTGATGAGTTTGTGAGGTCAGCTGTGGTGTTACAGAAGACAGTGGGGTTAGACAAGTTGAGTGTGAAGAAGCTTTTTCCCTTGAGGAAATGTGTTACTGCTGTCACGGCAGCAAAAGGTGGTGGGAAACGTGGTAAGGTTAAGAGAAAATTAAAACTGATGATGCTCATGCCTCATAGGGTGTGTTTTTTTTTCTCTTTGTCGGGTTTCTCTGTGGTGTTTTCTGCTTTTCCTTTCAACATGGAGGTACTAAGGGTAGGTTCTCTCAATATTAATGGGGGAAGGGACAGGAATAAGAGGACTTGGGTATTAGAAGTAATAAAACAGAAAAGGCTTCATGTAGTTTTTCTACTGGAGACACATAGTGATGAGGAACATGAGGTTGACGGTGATGTTATGTTTTTTTTGTTACTCGGGTGGGAAAGTCTATGCTTTCTGGTTCTTTGTTTTTGGCCGGGTATGATTTTCAATCAGGGACAGCTGTCTATCGTTGTCTCTGATTGGGAATCATACTTAGGCAGCCTTATTTCCTTTTCTCATTTGTGGGTTGTTGTCTTCGTTTAATGCATGTATAGCCTTACGGAGATTCACGTTAGTTTTTGTTGTTTATTGTGTTGTTGGCGACATTTAAAAAATAAAGAATGTACACTCACCACACTGCACCTTGGTCCGATCATTTTCACGATGACGCTCGTGACAGATTTTGTGTTTTTTTTTTTTAATGTTTATGCTCCTAATGAGGTTACAGAGCGTATTGCCTTCGTCCCCCTGAATGTAGGTGATCACGGATGACAGTGAAATGCGCCAACATGCCGTAGATTTCTACTCTGCCCTCTATAAGGCGGAGGATTGTGATTCTCTGTGAGCTGAACAGTTGTTACATAGACTTTCTCAATTGGGCCCTGAGCAGAGAGCTGCTTTGGACTCTGACATTACTCTGAAGGAGCTGTCCACAGCAGTTATACAGCTTTCATCAGGCCGAGCCTCTGGCATCGATGGTTTACCATCTGACTTTTGGGGGTCTATTTGGGGGGATTTTTATGAAGTGGTGTGTGAATATTTTCATGAGGGTTCTCTTCCTGTATCCTGTCAACGTGCTGTGCATTCATTGTTGCCAAAAAAAGGGGGATTTGGCTCTCCTAAAAAATTGGACACCTGTTGCATTGCTGTGTGAGGAATAAAGAAACATATGTAAATGTCTCTCAAACAGGTTGAAAGAGTATCTGGGGCTGTTCGTCCAACAGTCTTACTGTTTACCTGACAGTTACTCTATTGTTGATAACCTGTTTCTAATAAAATACGTTTTAGACATTTGTAAACTGTCTGATGTGTGGATTTACTTTCTTTGGATCAGGAGAAGGCTTTTGACCATGTGGACCACCAGTACTTGTTCAAAACAATGAAAGCCTTGGGGTTTGGGGATGTTTAAAAAAAAAAAAAAATTATTGGATGAGTTTACTGTTGACTGGTTTGAGTTGCCCCATCCCCGTCCAAAGGGTATCAGGCAATGGAACCAATGCTTTGTTTTTAAGGGCGAGGCATACTGGTGTCTCTGTGCCAAGGGTAATGAAGGGTGTGTTTCCAGATGACCTGACAGTTAATATTATAGGGGTTGAGGATGTTAAGATTCTCTCAAATGCTTTAAATGTGTATGAGGGGGCCTCCTCAGCTAGAGTCAATTGGGGAAAGAGCGAATTGCTATGGGCAGGTCAGCTTCAGACGGGGTCCGCTCCACGGTTATCAGGGGAGATTCAGTGGGCCAGAGATGGGATGAAGACTGGGTTTTTTCCTAGGCTCCGATGTCTTTCAGAAAAGGAACTGGAGGGTGTAGTGGAGAAAGTGTGTGCCAGATTGTCAAGGTGTAAATAAGTGCTACCTCAGCTGTCTTAGGGCGCTGGTAGCCAATAATCTAGTTGCCTCTACCCTGTGGCACAGACTAATGATTTTACAGCCATCAGAAGCTGTTGATGCAAGAGCTTCAGAGGACCCTTGTCAATTTCCTCTGGTCGGGACAAAACTAGATTAAAGCTGCAGCCCTGTACCTGCTACTGCACGAGGGTGGGCAAGGCCTGGTGGACATTTCTTCCAGGATCATGGCTTTCCGGCTTCAAGGAGCCCAGAGGCTGTTGTACAGTGACGGTTCTAGCTGGGTCGACAACAGCCTGCACATCTTTTCCTCTTAAAGCTAGAGGTGAGTGATTTGTCTGGCTTTGATTACACTTTATGAGTCTGTTATGCAGGCTTGGGGAGTTTTTTGTCAAGTCCCGTAAGGCCAAGCACGCCACCAGAGATGTGGCTTTTTGAAGAGCCTTTTTTAACAACTCTGCCATCCAGTCCCACGCTCTGGGTTCAGCCATCCTACGTTCATGCCTGTTAAATGTGGGGCGTACCAAGCTGGGTCATCTGACACGGAGCAGGAGCAGATCGTTGGAGGAGCTGGGAGAAAGAGCAGGGATCCGATCATCTCGCCTACTGAGGAAGGTCGTCGCTGAGGTCTGTGATTCCGTGCCAGTACTTCAATCGGCAGCATGTTTACTGACACTTCCAATTCTGATCGATGGATGGAGGGTCTGGATTATATGTTCCCTGCGCTGAATGTCAGTGCTGCGGCGGGGGCATTAGAGGAGGACGTGGGGATGCTGTTTTCCTTCGATGCCCCGGAGCTAGGGGAGCTCAAGGAGGTGGGAAAGACAGCTGACCTCCAATGGAGGATAATACATGGAGACAAAGCCACCAACATGCATCTGGTCCACCTGGATCCTACTGTTGAGGAAGGGTGTCCATTCTGTGCTGAGTCTGAAACTCTGGCACATCTGTTCTTAGTGTCCCAGGTTGGTCAGGATGATTGATCTGATCACTAGCTGGTTCTCAGCTCTGTGAGAGGTTCTCTCTTCCCAACAGTTTAAATTTGGGCTAAAGTAAAGGTTTAGTTGAAGGAGGGTAGTTATTTGAGTTAATTTTGTGTCAGGGGCAGCTAAATTAGCAATATGGAAGACCCAAAAGAACAGTATTCGGGGACAGGGGTCTGTGGATGGGAATGCTGGAGGGGAAGTTGGTCGAAAGACTAAGGGTTGAGTTTGCCTATTACAAAATGGTTAACAACATTGATCTGTTTATGAGCATATTGGGTATTCAGAGGCTGATGTGTTTAGTTACTGTGGAGGAAGATTTGGTGTTGTGTTTTTAATTGATGTGTAACCATGGTTTTGTTTGAGTGTTTATTGTGTTGTGGGTTCCCAGACCCAATAAAGGTTATTTAAAACTCAAAACTCTCAATCTCTCTCTCTCATCGCTACCTTCTTCTGTTCCCTCCAGCGTTGGCGCAGCTTGGAGTGGAGGCGCTGGGCGGCCGTGCCCCACTGTGATGCCAGCCTCCTCATACGGCGCTTCATGAAGCTCAGCGACTCTTTGCCCGTGCCAACCTGGTCTAGCAGAGATGACAGGTCTGTGCGGAATGCAGCCTTTAGGGAGGGGGAGGGAGAGCGAGAGGGAGAGCGAGACTGGTCAATTTACCCCCCATTTTTATCTTTAAAAAAATGTATATTATCTAAAACCCTAAACAGTAAAAGCCTATAACTTTACAGAGATGCAGAGAGAGTCTAAGTAGTGAAGAAAGACACAAGAAGAGGGTGAGAGATGGAGAAAGTGTGGGAGGAAGGATGAGAAGAGAGGTCAACTGGAGCAAGCCTACAGATGTACTGAATATGGCAATGCATGATAGCTACCCACACAGGCTCCTCTCCCACACCCCCTCTGCAATAGGAACACAGTAGTTCAGAGGAGTGTGTGCAGCCTGTGTTCTCTGGGGAGATAGTACTACAAGCTAAGTCTCTAGAGGAACCTGTGCTAGTTAAACGGCTATGACTATGGAGCCTAAAAGTCTTTCTCTCTCTGTCCATCACACACACACACGCGCACGCACACACACACACACACACACACACACACACACACACACACACACACACACACACACACACACACACACACACACACACACACACACACACAGCCTGCTATAAATAGCCTAGATTATCTGGCTAACAGAGCCACTGCTGTAATTAGGAATGTTGCCAAACACTAATAAGCTATTCAATACTAAAGAACAGCAGAGAACTCACACAAACACATTCAGCATTCACACTCACACACTCAGATCACACAAACACATTCAGCATTCACACTCACACACTCAGATCACACAAACACATTCAGCATTCACACTCACACACTCAGATCACACACACACATTCAGCATACACACTCAGATCACACACACACATTCAGCATTCACACTCACACACTCAGATCACACACACACATTCAGCATTCACACTCACACACTCAGATCACACAAACACATTCAGCATTCACACACACACACTCAGATCACACAAACACATTCAGCATTCACACTCACACACTCAGATCACACACACACATTCAGCATTCACACTCACACACTCAGATCACACACACACATTCAGCATTCACACTCACACACTCAGATCACACACACACATTCAGCATTCACACTCACACACTCAGATCACACAAACACATTCAGCATTCACACACACACACTCAGATCACACAAACACATTCAGCATTCACACTCACACACTCAGATCACACAAACACATTCAGCATTCACACTCACACACTCAGATCACACAAACACATTCAGCATTCACACTCACACACTCAGATCACACAAACACATTCAGCATTCACACTCACACACTCAGATCACACACACACATTCAGCATTCACACTCACACACTCAGATCACACAAACACATTCAGCATTCACACTCACACACTCAGATCACACAAACACATTCAGCATTCACACTCACACACTCAGATCACACACACACATTCAGCATTCACACTCACACACTCAGATCACACAAACACATTCAGCATTCACACTCACACACTCAGATCACACACACACATTCAGCATTCACACTCACACACTCAGATCACACAAACACATTCAGCATTCACACACTCAGATCACACAAACACATTCAGCATTCACACTCACACACTCAGATCACACAAACACATTCAGCATTCACACTCACACACTCAGATCACACACACACATTCAGCATTCACACTCAAACACTCAGATCACACAAACACATTCAGCATTCACACTCACACACTCAGATCACACAAACACATTCAGCATTCACACTCACACACTCAGATCACACAAACACATTCAGCATTCACACTCACACACTCAGATCACACAAACACATTCAGCATTCACACTCACACACTCAGATCACACAAACACATTCAGCATTCACACTCACACACTCAGATCACACACACACATTCAGCATTCACACTCACACACTCAGATCACACACACACATTCAGCATTCACACTCACACACTCAGCACACACACACACATTCAGCATTCACACTCACACACTCAGATCACACAAACACATTCAGCATTCACACTCACACACTCAGATCACACACACACATTCAGCATTCACACTCACACCACACAAACACATTCAGCATTCACACTCACACACTCAGATCACACACACACATTCAGCATTCACACTCACACACTCAGATCACACACACACATTCAGCATTCACACTCACACACTCAGATCACACACACACATTCAGCATTCACACTCACACACTCAGATCACACACACACATTCAGCATTCACACTCACACACTCAGATCACACACACACATTCAGCATTCACACTCACACACTTTGATCACACACACACATTCAGCATTCACACTCACACACTCAGATCACACTCACACACAGACACATACACACACACCTTGTGTTTAGGGATCGCTCTCTGTGTGTAGGTATCTCTGAACCTGGTTAATAGCTGTGCAGGGATTGTTTAGAAAAAATAGCACATATTGACTCAGCCTTGAACACCGTTCTGCAAATAGTATCAGGCACTGAGCTGTATGTTTGAGGGTAAAGAGTTCATCTGTGCTGTGTCTGGAGTTGGCTACAGCAGTACAATGAGGGAGGGAGCTGAGGGAGGAGGTGGAGGAGAGAGATGAACACAGTAAAACAATTAGCAGAGAACGCGGTCATGTGCTCATATGAACGTGTTTTCATATTTACCATGCAAGTGTAAGTATGAAGATTCATTTGACTATTGGCTGTGCTCTTTTGAGTGTGAATTAGTGTGTGTAAGTGCTTAAACATGTAAGCATTAGCCATGCGTCTCTTTGCAGGGCTCGTGCGTATACGGGCATCTGCTTTTGTGAGTGCATGAGTATTCCTTTGTTTGTGTGTGTGTGTCCCTCTCACCAGTCTCTTGACAGTAGTTGTTCGGTGTCTGTGTGTGTTTGGATGGTAGCAAGGGTTCTGTGTGTGTATGGATGGTAGGAAGGGTTCTGTGTGTGTATGGATGGTAGGAAGGGTTCTGTGTGTGTATGGATGGTAGGAAGGGTTCTGTGTGTGTTTGGATGGTAGGAAGGGTTCTGTGTGTGTTTGGATGGTAGGAAGGGTTCTGTGTGTGTATGGATGGTAGGAAGGGTTCTGTGTGTGTGTGTGGATGGTAGGAAGGGTTCTGTGTGTGTTTGGATGGTAGGAAGGGTTCTGTGTGTGTATGGATGGTAGGAAGGGTTCTGTGTGTGTGTGTGGATGGTAGGAAGGGTTCTGTGTGTGTATGGATAGTAGGAAGGGTTCTCTGTGTGTATGGATGGTAGGAAGGGTTCTGTGTGTGTATGGATGGTAGGAAGGGTTCTGTGTGTGTATGGATGGTAGGAAGGGTTCTGTGTGTGTATGGATAGTAGGAAGGGTTCTGTGTGTGTATGGATGGTAGGAAGGGTTCTGTGTGTGTATGGATGGTAGGAAGGGTTCTGTGTGTGTGTGTGGATGGTAGGAAGGGTTCTGTGTGTGTATGGATAGTAGGAAGGGTTCTCTGTGTGTATGGATGGTAGGAAGGGTTCTGTGTGTGTATGGATGGTAGGAAGGGTTCTGTGTGTGTATGGATGGTAGGAAGGGTTCTGTGTGTGTATGGATAGTAGGAAGGGTTCTGTGTGTGTATGGATAGTAGGAAGGGTTCTGTGTGTGTATGGATAGTAGGAAGGGTTCTGTGTGTGTATGGATAGTAGGAAGGGTTCTGTGTGTGTATGGATGGTAGGAAGGGTTCTGTGTGTGTATGGATAGTAGGAAGGGTTCTGTGTGTGTATGGATGGTAGGAAGGGTTCTGTGTGTGTATGGATAGTAGGAAGGGTTCTGTGTGTGTATGGATGGTAGGAAGGGTTCTGTGTGTGTATGGATAGTAGGAAGGGTTCTGTGTGTATATGGATGTTAGGAAGGGTTCTGTGTGTGTATGGATGGTAGGAAGGGTTCTGTGTGTGTATGGATGGTAGGAAGGGTTCTGTGTGTGTGTGTGGATGGTAGGAAGGAAGGGTTCTGTGTGTGTGGATGGTAGGAAGGGTTATGTGTGTGTGGATGGTAGGAAGGGTTATGTGTGTGTGGATGGTAGGAAGGGTTATGTGTGTGTGGATGGTAGGAAGGGTTATGTGTGTGTGGATGGTAAGGAAGGGTTATGTGTGTGTATGGATGGTAGGAAGGGTTATGTGTGTGTATGGATGGTAGGAAGGGTTCTGTGTGTATGGATGGTAGGAAGGGTTCTGTGTGTGTATGGATGGTAGGAAGGGTTCTGTGTGTGTATGGATGGTAGGAAGGGTTCTGTGTGTGTATGGATGGTAGGAAGGGTTCTGTGTGTGTATGGATGGTAGGAAGGGTTCTGTGTGTGTGGATGGTAGGAAGGGTTCTGTGTGTGTATGGATGGTAGGAAGGGTTCTGTGTGTGTATGGATGGTAGGAAGGGTTCTGTGTGTGTATGGATGGTAGGAAGGGTTCTGTGTGTGTGGATGGTAGGAAGGGTTCTGTGTGTGTATGGATAGTAGGAAGGGTTCTCTGTGTGTGTGTGTCTCACCTGTCTCTTGGTGGTGGTGGTCTGGTGTGTGTGTGTGTGTACGGTGGGGGGGCTGCTGTGGTTCCTCCAGGCCAGAGGGGGGCAGAACCACTCCACCTCGCTCAGATAGATAAGGAAGGAGCAGTCGGAGCCGTCCACCCCGTAGAAGGCATAGCACGGGTCTGATGTCCAGCGGGCACGCATCCACTGGTGATACACAGGTCAAAGTTCAATGGTCAGGTTACTTTGACTTTGTTTAACACAAATAAAATAATAAAACAAAAGGGAGTTTCCTACTCCTTGGTCATAGATTAGTTGTACTTAAGTACAAATGTACAGTTAGATGGAATTGCAGGTTATAAGTCATTTTCCCTCTGCCTTTTTTTAACTGAGCTAATTTCAGGTCTGCTGAGCGCGAACTTGAATGTTGTGAAAGTTGTGTGCAACTTCCAGCGCAAGTTGACTGTGAACACTGAGACTGTACCCGCTTTAACTCACAGTTATAACAGTTGGCCAAGTAGGCTACTGTAGCTAGTTGATCATAATGAAGGCCTACCAGAGTGGTCTACCATCAAAAACAATGAAGAAAATGCATCCCATCACATTTTAACATGGAAATAGCTGTTCTATCATTCAGCCTACAGTAGCTGCCAATGTGTGGTATTCAATGTTGGCCTACATTCCATGAGGCTTTTGAGAGAAAAAAACATGCAGGACTTGACATGAAGGTGTTTATCCACTTGTCCTTCAGACAAGGAGGTGACTGAAAATGTTGTGTTGTTGGATACAAGAAACCTCTTTACAAAAAAATGCATTATTAAAATGCACCATTATTACAGAGAATCAGACAAATTATGCTAACCTCTGCCTCTTGGCTGCTTATTCAAGCCTGTCTCAAATTACAAATCTGCCCCGTTAAGACAAGAAAAGACTGTTTACCTGACTTGCTTTTCAAAGATTGCTAGAAATGTACACGTTTTGTGCTCTTACAGGAAGCAATCAGTCCCCCACTGCTGACGACAAATGATCCACAACTGGGCTAATAACTCACTAACTAGCAAAGGATATGAACAAGTGTGCACACATGGCTACATGCAGCTCTTTCTTTAATTTCAAAACAAGCACATCTACTCACAACCGCTCATGCTGTAAACATAGTCCAGTTTAAAGTGATTGGCACAGATCCATATATGGCAATGGTCTGTTTGCATATAAGCCTATTCCAGCTCTGATTGGTTATGCCCCACAAGTCAGTGTAGAGTACGGCCTGAGTTCTCTACCGCACCTGCTGTCTCCAACTCTGAATGATCGGCTATGAAAAGCCAACTGACATTTACTCCTGAGGTGCTGACCTTTGCACCCTCTACAACCACTGTGATTATTATTATTTGACCCTGCTGGTCATCTATGAACGTTTGAACATCTTGGCCATGTACTGTTATCTCCACCCGGCACCGCCAGAAAATGGACTGGCCACTTCTCAGAGCCTGGTTCCTCTCTAGGTTTTTTCCTAGGTTCCTGCCTTTCTAGGGAGTTTTTACAAGCCACCGTGCTTCTACATCTGCATTTTGTAACATACGCTGATGTAAAAAGGGCTTTATAAATACATTTGATTGATTGATTGAGTCATGCATTTCAATGCAATAGAATCCTACTCCAATGCGTTCTACCTACAATAAAATCTATTTGTTTTGTTTCGGTATGTTGCATTGATTCAATCACAATTCCCAAGGCAAAGGGAAACGTTGAAAGTGTTAACAAAGGGGGAAACCTCTATAAAATTGAGTGAAGTTCAATCCCGTGCTTCTCTGCGCGGGCTGATATTTATTCTGCACTGCAGTCCTCGGGAGCTTAGAGGGAACATTGGTAATAAGATATCAGGAGAATCTCTTATACCCTAGCTAGATAGACGGAGAGAAACTCACGTCGACTTTTCCAGGGCAGTCTGGGTAGTGGGGGTCTCTGGGTACCTCACATTGGCCTGAGGAGCCGTCTCTCACTGCTGAAGAGAAGAGACACACACATCATAGTTACACACTGTGGAGATATAGAACACACACATCATAGTTACACTGTGGAGATATAGAACACACACATCATAGGTACACACTGTGGAGATATAGAACACACACATTATACACTGCTCAAAAAAATAAAGGGAACACTAAAATAACACATCCTAGATCTGAATGAATGAAATATTCTTATTAAATACTTTTTTCTTTACATAGTTGAATGTGCTGACAACAAAATCACACAAAAATTATCAATGGAAATCAAATTTATCAACCCATGGAAGTCTGGATTTGGAGTCACACTCAAAATTAAAGTGGAAAACCACACTACAGGCTGATCCAACTTTGATGTAATGTCCTTAAAACAAGTCAAAATGAGGCTTAGTAGTGTGTGTGGCCTCCACGTGCCTGTATGACCTCCCTACAACGCCTGGGCATGCTCCTGATGAACTCCTGGACAGTCTGTGGTGCAACGTGGCGTTGGTGGATGGAGCGAGACATGATGTTCCAGATGTGCTTAATTGGATTCAGGTCTGGGGAACGGGCGGGCCAATCCATAGCATCAATGTCTTCCTCTTGCAGGAACTGCTGACACACTCCAGCCACATGAGGTCTAGCATTGTCTTGCATTAGGAGGAACCCAGGGCCAACCGCACCGGCATATGGTCTCACAAGGGGTCTGAGGATCTCATCTTGGTACCTAATGGCATTCAGGCTACATCTGGCGAGCACATGGAGGGCTGTGCGGCCCCCCAAAGAAATGCCACCCCACACCATGACTGACCCACCGCCAAACCGGTCATGCTGGAGGATGTTGCAGGCAGCAGAATGTTCTCCACGGCGTCTCCAGACTCTGTCACGTCTGTCACATGTGCTCAGTGTGAACCTGCTTTCATCTGTGAAGAGCACAGGGAGCCAGTGGCGAATTTGCCAATCTTGGTGTTCTCTGGCAAAAGCCAAACGTCCTGCACGGTGTTGGGCTGTAAGCACAATCCCCACCTGTGGATGTTGGGCCCTCATACCACCCTCATGGAGTCTGTTTCTGACCGTTTGAGCAGACACATGCACATTTGTGGCCTGCTGGAGGTCATTTTGCCGGGCTCCTGCAGTGCTCCTCCTGCTCCACCTTGCAAAAGGCGGAGGTAGCGGTCCTGCTGCTGGGTTGTTGCCTTCCTACGGCCTCCTCCACGTCTCCTGATATACTGGCCTGTCTCCTGGTAGCGCCTCCATGCTATGGACACTACGCTGACAGACACAGCAAACCTTCTTGCTACAGCTCGCATTGATGTACCATCCTGGAGGAGCTGCACTACCTGAGAAACTTGTGTGGGTTGTGGACTCCGTCTCATGCTACCACTAGAGTGAAAGCACCGCCAGCATTCAAAAGTGACCAAAACATCAGCCAGGAAGCATAGGAACTGAGAAGTGGTCTGTGGTCACCACCTGCAGAACAAATCCTATTTATCTAAATCCTAAATTATTGGGGGTGTCTTGCTAATTGCCTATAATTAACACCTGTTGTTTATTCCATTTGCACAACAGCATGTGAAATTTATTGTCAATCAGTGTTGCTTCCTAAGTGGACAGTTTCATTTCACAGAAGTGTGATTGACTTGGAGTTACATTGTGTTGTTTAAGTGTTCCCTTTATTTTTTTGAGGAGTGTAGTTATACGCATGGTGGAGATACAGAACACACACATCATAGTTACACTGTGGAGATATAGAACACACACATCATAGTTATATTGTGGAGATATAGAAAACACATCATATTCATACAGACTCTTTAAGCCTGTCAGGCCCTGACCTTAGAGAACCTTTTTATGTTTCTATTTGGTTTGGTCAGGGTGTGATTTGGGGTGGGCATTCTATGTTTTGTTTTTCTATGATTTTGTATTTCTATGTTTTGGCCGGGTGTGGTTCTCAATCAGGGACAGCTGTCTATCGTTGTCTCTGATTGGGAACCATACTTAGGTAGCCCTTTCCCTTCTTTCTTTGTGGAAAGTTAACTTTGTTTTGTGGCACTTAGCCCTTAAGCTTCACGGTTGTTTTGTATTGTTTATTGTTTTTGTTCGTGTCACCTAAATAAAAGGATTATGTACGCTCTCCACGCTGCGCTTTGGTCCACTTCCTTTGACGGCCGTGACAGAGCCTCATATCTATGCCTACATCACCTTGAATAGCAACAGAAAACTTATTCTGTGAAGACAATAGACATCCTTAAAACAGACATTTAACAACATTTTCAGCAAACCATATGTACCATCAGTTCCCATGCAACATCAGGCCTGCTTTGGTGCACACTGTTCACCGTGGGGTACAGAAATACAACCCCTCGTCACTGCTGCCACCCCCCTCCCGGGCTAACGGTACAATGTGTATCCGCTCACTCACGCTGCACTCACTGCATTAATTGGTCCATTGAGTTGGCTAACTGCCTCCCTGCAGCTGGGGGCCTACAGCCAGGAAGAGAGACTGCAGTTGAAACTCAAAGTTCCAGCAGTATGGATGGGAGAAAGACGGGAAGAAAGATTGATGGGGTTTCCGTCTTGGACTCAGGAAGGCGAGAGATCTCCTGCTTCGTCACCTGCCCTCTCACTTCACTTCCACTCTCTCTATCTCCCCTACCCCTTTGTCTATCCCTCTCTCTCTATATATATATATATATACACTCCTCTCTCTGGACCAAAACATTCTCTGACTGCTTCCATATGTCTAATGAAGGCTTTGTCTCTCTCCATCTCAGTCACTCCATCCCTCAAGCTTCTCTCCTCTCAAACATGCCACATATTTCCCAGCGACACGTTTCAGCGCCGCCTATTTGATTACAACAATAATAACCATCGCAATGGCCACCATTAAATGTGCAGCGGACTAATTCCATAAAAACTTGAGGCATAAAAAAAGCGTTGGCTGGGAGGGAGGTGCCAATTCCAACTTCCGAGCACATCGTCATGTGTGTCTCTCTCAGCCACGCGATGATTCCCCGATGTGCTCGAGTCGAAACGCACAATACCGTCCGCCTAGTGTGGTTTGTATTAATCTGTGATTAATAAAAAGCGGTTGTGGTTCTGCCCTCACGTCTTCACCGTGAAAGCAAAGGGAGATAAAAAACGAATTACCTCTGATATAGATTTTGCTGTTGTTTGAGGAGAGGGAGAAGGAGGGAAGAAGAGTTGATTAAGGACTGTCGACCGAGTTCCCTTGATAAACGCCCGCGTGTGCCTCTTCCTGTGTGTATGTTTCCAGCGCAATCGGCATCATTTGTGCCAGTGGCGGAATTATTTCTGATTTGATTAAAAAAGGAGGAGATGGGCAGAAGAAGTCAACAGCAGTGGAGGGAAAGCAATACAATGGAGACGGGAATAAAGGAAGACTCTGCGGCTGGCTGTACTGTCCATCTGTTTTATTACACTAGATCTTACTTTCATTTCCCACACACCAATTCATTTTCATACGCGAATCACTTGTTCTGTCGCACTTTGAATGGCTGCTGTTTTTTAGATCTGAGGTGCAAACGTCTGACCTGTGTTGCCGTTTGAAAGTTTGGAATTGATGTTCTGATCACCCGCCGAAGGATTACAGCGTCGAGTATATAGTGGTATATAGTGGAAGGAACCTTTTCACACCGCTTGAGCCAAACCGACCAGAGCCAAGATGCACTGAGCTGGCCTAGTTAGCCATCCACCATAGTTGTCACCTTAGTTGTTGGAACCGCGCTGGAAAGGACAATGTTCATAGAGAGTAAGGTTTAGGCCACCGCAATGATGTGAATAAGACATGGGCAGTTCCATATGTATTGCACAGCAACAACACAGTCTGTAATATTAGTGTTATGATATTGTACCTCTGCCGGCGGCCATGCTGTTCTGGAGGATCTGTTCCACTCTGACCGCCATGTTGGACACGTTCTGAGCTATAGCCTGGATCCTCTCTACCAGGCCCGCTGGCTGGAACCTGCACACACAACACAGACCGAAAAGACACAATCATACAAAGTGAGAAACAGACTTTGGGCTGCTCTTTCATCCCACACTGTGTAGCGACAGACAGAGAACAACATCAGTGTCACCTCAAACTCCTTACGGTACCATCTGACTGGATGACTTAACAGCGCTAATAAAAGTTGAGCAGAATAAAGAGCTTGTACTTATACATCTCTCTCTCTCTCTCTCTCTCTCTCTCTCTGTTCTCTCTCTCTCTCGTTCTCTCTCTCTCTCTCTCTCTCTCTCTCTCTCTCTCTCTCTCTCGTTCTCTCTGTTGCTCTCTCTCTCGTTCTCTCTGTTGCTCTCTCTCTCTCTCTCTCTCTCTCTCTCTCTCTCTCTCTCTCTCTCTCTCTCTCTCTCTCCCTCTTTCTCTTTCCTACAGATGTAAGACAGTGTTAACAGGCTGCCGAAGAGGCTAATTGTGAGGCACTTGGTTGGAGCGTGAAATAGAAAAGGCCCCATACTGCCTGCTGTAACAGCCAATACAATTTCCTCTGCAGGATAAGACGGCTCCCTTGCATATTTAACACCAGTCCCCAGTTCAGATGAGATAGTGAAGGGAGAAGGGAGGGGCGGTTTGGGAAGGAGTTTTAGTGTACAGAGGTGCGCAATACCCACTAACTGTTTTGCCCAGTCAGTAGGCAGCATTAACCCCCACTAACAGATAATGATCAGAGAGAGGATCAGGGAGTGTGTGTGTGTGTGTGTGCTCTCTGTAAATGAGGTAGAGGATAGATTGCTGAGCTGCCTAATTGACTAACTGTCTGTCCACGGTGATGGGGAGTTAGCTACAGAAAGAGAAACGGTCTCAGGGGAAGAAATGAAACTCATTCTAGACTAGTGTTCTCAGGCTGTGGCTGGCTTAAAGTACAAGCAGTAGACAGCTGTAAAGGATACAAAAAGGCGAGACCTAATTTAGCGAATAATAGTGCTAATATGTTTTTGACTTTATTGTGTGTATCCTCGATAGTTTTTAAATATACATACTGTACGTGTTGATGTTTCAACGTGGTGGCATCATATATTTAATCTTTTATTTGATTTGATTTCACCTTTATTTAACTCGGCAAGTCAGTTAAGAACAAATTCTTTATTTGCAATGACGGCCTACGCCGGTCAAACCAGGACCAGTCAACAGTCTGGACACACCTTCTCCTTCTACGGTTTTTCTTTATCTTTTATCTATTTTCTACATTGTAGAATAATAGTGAAGACGTCAAAACTATGAACTAAACACATATGGAATCATGTAGTAACCAGAAAAGTGTTAAACAAATCAAAACATATTCTATTCATTTTTTTTTCTACCTAAAGGGGTCCTAAAATGAAAAATCAAATAGCTAACTGATCCATAGTTTGGCCATCGTAAAAACAATTCCATATGTCAGCTTCTCCCCCAACTATTTTTTTAGGGCATCTCACGTCTGAAATGTCAAAGCGGAAATGACAAACTTTAGAAACCTTTTATAACTGAAATATACTACACGTTTGAAAATTCTCAGCGACAAAAGAGGGATCAAATTAAGATCCTACATCTGCAGGGGCTCTAAGCAGGGGCTTAGTAGAGGGCATAGAACAGCCAGGATTTGTTATCTATGAGCAAAAGACACTTCCTGGAGCTTTGTGGCCTACCTTACTGGATGGATAGCTGTCTTTGTCTTGGACTAGAATAAATGAGGTGTCCTGAGGTGTCTCTAATAATTAAAGCCAGAAGCCCAGTTAGATTTGGTGTCCAACAGCAGGACACATGATTTGGAATCACTTTGTCTTGGAGAGTGGCTGTGGAGGGAGAGGAGAGTTGTTGGACAGTCTCATTGAGGGGGTTAGATGGTTCACCTGAGGTGTTTAAAGGCTGCTAGGCTGGGCACAGGACCAAAGCACAGAGCACAGCCCTCTGACAGAGCACACAAGGATGACTGGCGGTGCACAAAGGACACAGAGAGGAACACACACACACGCACACACACATACATGCACGCTCACACATACGGTACGCAGAGGAACGCGCACACATGTACAGTCGGCGACTCTGCCGCGGAAGGATCAAGCCACGTCTCTCTCTGCTCCAGTGGACTGTGATTCCTATTACATCACTCATCTCTACTTCTAATCTCCCTCTCCCTCTCTTTTCTCTATTTCACTTACTTTCTACACTCTATCATTAGCTGTCGAATTCCCCTCTCTTTCTCTCTCTCCCACTCTATCTCTCTCTCTCTCTTTTTCTCTCTCCCTCCCTCTGAGTTCGCTCCGTCAAGTTATTCCTTTACCGGAAACACACAAGAAACAAACCAAACGAATCCAAACAGGGGAAACGGAATTGAATGATTGAATCACCAAAACCTATTTCCTCCCCCTCCTCCATGTTGCTCTCTCTTTTTCTCCCTCTCTTCTCTAGCTTGTCTGTTTAATAGTAAAGGAGGCGTCTGCCTCCGTTCCATCCAGAGGAATATGTTATTCTGAAGAGCGTGCCATCCCAGTACATCAAATATGTATACGCCTGTAATCTTTCATCATAATTATCCTTTAATGTGTCTCTGTAACAATTTTCCCTCCTCATAAGGCATGGGCCAAAGACGATGGGATATTTTTTGATTGCGTGATGTCACGTAATACGGAGAACTCTCTCTGGTTATTAATCTCTCCCGCCGTCTTTTGCCTCACAACAGTATTGCTCTTCTTTCCCTTCTCCCCTATCACTCTCTTTTCTCTCCTTTCCCCTCTCCCCTATCACTCTCTTTTCTCTCCTTTCCCCTCTCCCCTATCACTCTCTTTTCTCTCCCTTCCCCTCTCCCCTATCGCTCTCTTTTCTCTCCCTTCCCCTCTCCCCTATCGCTCTCTTTTCTCTCCTTTCCCCTCTCCCCTATCGCTCTCTTTTCTCTCCTTTCCCCTCTCCCCTATCGCTCTCTTTTCTCTCCTTTCCCCTCTCCCCTATCACTCTCTTTTCTCTCCCTTCCCCTCTCCCCTATCACTCTCTTTTCTCTCCCTTCCCCTCTCCCCTATCGCTCTCTTTTCTCTCCCTTCCCCTCTCCCCTATCACTCTCTTTTCTCTCCCTTCCCCTCTCCCCTATCTCTCTCTTTTCTCTCCTTTCCCCTCTCCCCTATCGCTCTCTTTTCTCTCCTTTCCCCTCTCCCCTATCGCTCTCTTTTCTCTCCTTTCCCTCTCCCCTATCACTCTCTTTTCTCTCCTTTCCCCTCTCCCCTATCGCTCTCTTTTCTCTCCTTTCCCCTCTCCCCTATCACTCTCTTTTCTCTCCCTTCCCCTCTCCCCTATCACTCTCTTTTCTCTCCCTTCCCCTCTCCCCTATCGCTCTCTTTTCTCTCCTTCCCCTCTCCCCTATCACTCTCTTTTCTCTCCCTTCCCCTCTCCCCTATCTCTCTCTTTTCTCTCCTTTCCCCTCTCCCCTATCGCTCTCTTTTCTCTCCTTTCCCCTCTCCCCTATCGCTCTCTTTTCTCTCCCTTCCCCTCTCCCCTATCGCTCTCTTTTCTCTCCTTTCCCCTCTCCCCTATCACTCTCTTTTCTCTCCTTTCCCCTCTCCCCTATCACTCTCTTTTCTCTCCCTTTCCCTCTCCCCTATCGCTCTCTTTTCTCTCCCTTCCCCTCTCCCCTATCACTCTCTTTTCTCTCCCTTCCCCTCTCCCCTATCTCTCTCTTTTCTCTCCCTTCCCCTCTCCCCTATCGCTCTCTTTTCTCTCCTGTCCCCTCTCCCCTATCGCTCTCTTTTCTCTCCCTTCCCCTCTCCCCTATCGCTCTCTTTTCTCTCCTTTCCCCTCTCCCCTATCGCTCTCTTTTCTCTCCCTTCCCCTCTCCCCTATCGCTCTCCTTTCTCTCCCTTCCCTCTCCCTATCACTCTCTTTTCTCTCCCTTCCCCTCTCCCCTATCTCTCTCTTTTCTCTCCCTTCCCCTCTCCCCTATCGCTCTCTTTTCTCTCCTGTCCCCTCTCCCCTATCGCTCTCTTTTCTCTCCTTTCCACTCTCCCCTATCGCTCTCTTTTCTCTCCCTTCCCCTCTCCCCTATCGCTCTCTTTTCTCTCCTTTCCACTCTCCCCTATCACTCTTTTCTCTCCCTTCCCCTCTCCCCTAATCACTCTCTTTTCTCTCCTTTCCCCTCTCCCCTATCGCTCTCTGTTCTCTCCTTTCCCCTCTCCCCTATCGCTCTCTTTTCTCTCCCTTCCCCTCTCCCCTATCGCTCTCTTTTCTCTCCTTTCCCCTCTCCCCTATCACTCTCTTTTCTCTCCTTTCCCCTCTCCCCTATCACTCTCTTTTCTCTCCCTTTCCCTCTCCCCTATCGCTCTCTTTTCTCTCCCTTCCCCTCTCCCCTATCACTCTCTTTTCTCTCCCTTCCCCTCTCCCCTATCTCTCTCTTTTCTCTCCCTTCCCCTCTCCCCTATCGCTCTCTTTTCTCTCCTGTCCCCTCTCCCCTATCGCTCTCTTTTCTCTCCCTTCCCCTCTCCCCTATCGCTCTCTTTTCTCTCCTTTCCCCTCTCCCCTATCGCTCTCTTTTCTCTCCCTTCCCCTCTCCCCTATCGCTCTCCTTTCTCTCCCTTCCCCTCTCCCCTATCACTCTCTTTTCTCTCCCTTCCCCTCTCCCCTATCTCTCTCTTTTCTCTCCCTTCCCCTCTCCCCTATCGCTCTCTTTTCTCTCCTGTCCCCTCTCCCCTATCGCTCTCTTTTCTCTCCTTTCCACTCTCCCCTATCGCTCTCTTTTCTCTCCCTTCCCCTCTCCCCTATCGCTCTCTTTTCTCTCCTTTCCACTCTCCCCTATCACTCTTTTCTCTCCCTTCCCCTCTCCCCTAATCACTCTCTTTTCTCTCCTTTCCCCTCTCCCCTATCACTCTCTTTTCTCTCCTTTCCCCTCTCCCCTATCGCTCTCTTTTCTCTCCCTTTCCCTCACCCCTATTGCTCTCTTTTCTCTCCCTTCCCCTCTCCCCTATCGCTCTCTTTTCTCTCCCTTCCCCTCTCCTCTATCGCTCTCTTTTCTCTCCCTTCCCCTCTCCCCTATCACTCTCTTTTCTCTCCTTTCCCCTCTCCCCTATCGCTCTCTTTTCTCTCCCTTCCCCTCTCCCCTATCGCTCTCTTTTCTCTCCCTTCCCCTCTCCCCTATCGCTCTCTTTTCTCTCCCTTCCCCTCTCCCCTATCACTCTCTTTTCTCTCCCTTCCCCTCTCCCCTATCACTCTCTTTTCTCTCCCTTCCCCTCTCCCCTATCGCTCTCTTTTCTCTCCCTTCCCCTCTCCCCTATCGCTCTCTTTTCTCTCCTTTCCCCTCTCCCCTATCGCTCTCTTTTCTCTCCCTTCACCTCTCCCCTATCACTCTCTTTTCTCTCCCTTTCTTACTCATGTCTGTTAGCACAGTCCCATAGTGACAGATACATAGAGTGGTGTAGGTCATGTGTTTTAGAGGGCACATCACCAAGTCACAGAGTTCTAAGCCTTAGGGGCCATAGGGACACCTTGCCTGGGGCCAAACTCTCCCTGGGGGCCACTCAAGGGATCTGGTCCAATGACAGCTCAGCTCTTTAGGTCACCATGACAACTCAACAGGGATATTACAAAGCAGAGTAACTGTACTCACACTACCTCCAGTAATTAAAAATGCATTGACCATACAGTAGATGGAAATGCATTATTGATTAACTGACTGATTCATTTGGCCATTAAAAAAGAAACATGATGATATACATAGATATTACAAGGTTGGAAACACCTACTCACTCAAAGGTTTTTCTTTATTTATCTCTATTTTCTATGTTGTAGAATAATAGTGAAGACATCAAAACAATGAAATAACACATATGGAATCATGTAGTAACCAAAAACGTGTTAAAGAAATCAAAACATATTTGAAAGAAAAACCCTATCCTTAGTAGGTGTATCCAGACTTTTGACTGGTACTGTATATAGATATTTATTTATTTTTACACATATTTAACCTCTTTTTTGGGGTTAGGCACAAAACTACCTTCATACTTCCATTCGTTTTTTTAAACTATTACAGGTTACCTTCAGAAGAGTCCTGTGACACTTTAGGGTTCGTAGAGCAGAACGGAGAACACCCTCGTGTTTGTGAGAATCCCCCCTTTCCCGTTAGTTTGTAGCCCAAACGGTTCGGAAGCTTCCAAACAGAAGTTGGCACAACGATGGTACCAACTTTAGACGGGTCTCCTGACACTTGTGGGGGGTCAAAGGTTAAACCGTTCGTTAAGCCGTGAGGTTAAACCGTTCGTACACTGCAGACGTTTACGTGAGAAGACATTCGGGATGTCTCATGGTCTGACAAACACTGCTCTAGCTCCGCCTCCTTTCACAGCAGATACGGACGTGCGACACGGGCGGATGTGGTGGATTGAGACACGCCCAATGCAAAGAAACAGATATCTTTAGCTTAAACTGACTGATTTTGATGGGGATTTTTGTTGTTGTAACTTAGATTGACGCACTGGTGTGTCAATCGACTCTAGGGGGTTATTTATAATTCACATAACAAATGACATTTGTTGTTGCTGCAGGAATATTTTCCGGTTGTAGCAAACTGGCTCAAATTAGTAGGTAGAGTGAAACAGTCTTTACGCAAGAGAGGAACATGACCAGATATTGATTCAAGTTAACATCTGCTCCAGACAATACATATCACACCCTCCGCTCCCATTTTCACATGCAGTGCTGAACCGAAGTGTTCGTCTGGCATTATTTAACCAGGCCTGATTCTGGTGGCTATAGACACAAGGGATTCTAGAGCCGGAGTCTGATGGAGCGGTAACGTTCTCGGCTCCTGGACCACATGCATGTATGCCCCGCGGCAGCTTTGGTTCAGCCCATTGTATGTGCCATTCCTAGCCTAGGCCTTCCTAGCTGGCATTCCTCTTTCATTGTCTGTCCTGTCACTGTCCTTCCACAGATTTGAACCTGACCCTTAGAAGTTGAATGTGAAATGCAGTTAAAGGGATTGAAAGGAGAGCACATACAGTCAAATTGGACATTGGTGGGACAGAGGGACTGAAAGAGGATCTGTGCTGGGAAGAAGATAGTGACAAGATCAGACAACCCTGTTTCCTGTATCAAATAGTAAAGCTGCTGAGATCAGGCAAGACTGCCTGGTAGCCAAAAGAGGAGAGAAAGAGAAGGGTATGAAGAGAATAACCAGAGAGGAGAAAAAAGATGAGGAGGAAGAAAAGGAGGAAGAACTGACGAGGAAAACAAACAAGAGCATAGAGGAGGACGGGCAACAAGAGAGGAGGAAAGAGTGAGTGAGAAAAAGGGAAGACAATGAAGGTCTGTCCTAAGCCCACCACTCCATCCAGACCGTACCTGTTGATGACCGAGCTGAGTTCCTCCAGACCGTACCTGTTGATGGCCGAGCTGAGTTCATCCAGACCGTACCTGTTGATAACCGAGCTGAGTTCATCCAGACTGTACCTGTTGATGGCCGAGCTGAGTTCATCCAGACCGTACCTCCAGTTCATCCAGACCATACCTGTTGATGGCCGAGCTGAGTTCATCTAGTAACATACCTGTTAATGGCCGAGCTGAGTTCATCCAGACCGTACCTGTTGATGGCCGAGCTGAGTCCATCCAGACCGTACCTGTTAATGGCCGAGCTGAGTTCATCCAGACCGTACCTGTTGATGGCCGAGCTGAGTCCATCCAGACCGTACCTCCAGTTCATCCAGACCATACCTGTTGATGGCCGAGCTGAGTTCATCCAGACCGTACCTGTTAATGGCCGAGCTGAGTTCATCCAGACCATACCTGTTGATGGCCGAGCTGAGTTCATCCAGACGGCGGGTGTCTCTGGTGGTGCTGTTGTCCAGTTTGGAGAGACTGTCCATCCTCTTCAGGATCACCTCCAGCATGTCACTGATCTTCCTGAGCACCCCACGAGACTCCACTCCCCCCATCACTGCAGAGAGAGAGAGAGAGAGAAAGTAAGAGGTAGTAAACAAACGATAAAAGCTCAATAACAAGAGAGCACGGAACGCTTCCTATTTAGCCAAGCCCAGTCTCCAATTCATATCATTAAGTAAAGCATCCTTCTCTTTCTGCCCTATAGCTTCCTGTGCTAGCAGCATACTTTGCTTGCCTAGCTCAGGCTAAAACATTGAGTACATTAAGTACTCCCAGACTTCCTACCACCTAGAGTATAATTTATAATGGTACACACTGCCGCAAAGGCCTGAGTTACGAAACTATGACGTGGAACTAATCGTGTTGACATTCCCCGCACTCCGGGGGATGCAATTACGTGTAACCACGGCTGTATTTATTTCACCCTAGTGAATCAGAGAGGTCGTAGGTGCAGACACTGTGTTTGTGTGTGTGTGTGTGTGTGTGTGTGTGTGTGTGTGTGTGTGTGTGTGTGTGTGTGTGTGTATGCGTGTGTGTATGCGTGTGTTCGTGTGTGCGTGTGTGTGCGTGTGCGTGTGTTCATGTGTGTGTGTGTGTGTGCGTGCGTGTGCGTGTGTGTATGCGTGTGTGTGTGTGTGTATGCGTGTGTTCATGTGTGTGTGTGCGTGTGTGTGTGTGTGTGCGTGTGTGTGTGTTCATATGTGTGTGTGTGTGTTTGTGTGTTCATATGTGTGTGTGTGTGCGTGTGCGTGTGGTCATATGTGTGTGTGTGTGTGTGTGTGTGTGTGTGTGTGTGTGTGCGTGCGTGCGTGCGTGCGTGCGTGCGTGCGTGTGTGCGTGTGCGTGTGTTCATATATGTGTGTGTGTGTGTGTGTGTGTGTGTGTGTGTGTGTGTGTGTGTGTGTGTGTGTGTGTGTGTGTGTGTGTGTGTGTGTGTGTGTGTGTGTGTGTGTGTGTGTGTGTGTGTGTGTGTGTGTGTGTGTGTGTGTGTGTGTGTGTGTGTGTGTCAGGCCAGGCTCTTTATCCTCTTGATGCTTTGACTGTTCCGCTTCTCTTTATAGGATTATGTGGTGGTTGCTGGCTAGACAACCCAAGGTCATATACACAATCAATCTGCTTAGACAACAGCTCTATATAAAACACCGCCAGACAACATATTGGGCCAGACTGTCTGAAATAACATTTAAGGATTACAATGCAATGAATATTTTCTGAAGATGAATAAGATACCTTTCCGGCAAACCTTCATTGACACAATGTGCAATAACACATCTTGAGGTATTTAAAAGAGGGCCTTGCCTTACCAGTCGGCGCCACGTGAAAAGCTAGCTATTCGCTGTGCTACCCATGTGCTACACATCCACCATGCTCTAACTAACTGGACAATTGGAACTATATCCACTGAGCTAAAATATAAACACAAGATGTAAAGCGTTTGTCCCATGTTTCATGAGCTGTTATAAAAAATCCCAGAAAAATTCCATGCACACAAAAAGCTTATTTCTCTTAAATGTTGTGCACACATTTGTTTACATAGCTGTTAGTGGTAATCCATCCACCTGACAGGTGTGGCATAACAAGAAGCTGATTAAACAGCATGATCATTACACAGGTGCACCTTGTGCTGGGCACAATAAAAGGCCACTCTAAAATGTGCAGTTTTGTCACACAACACAATGCCACAAGTTTTGAGAGAGCATGTAATTGGCATGTTGACTGCAGGAATGTCCACCAGAGCTGTTGCCAGAGAACTGAATGTTAATTTCTCTAACATAAGCTGCCTCCAGCGTTGTTTTAGAGAATTTGGCAGTACGTCCAACCGGCCTCACAACCGCAGACCACGTATAACCACGCCAGTCCAGGACCTCCACATCCGGCTTCTTCACCCGGGGACCGTTTCTGCACCCCTGCCCAGTCATGTGAAATCCATAGATTAGGCCTAATTTGACTGATTTCCTTTTATGCATTTTAACTCAGTAAAATCTTTGAAATTGTTACATGTTGCATTTATATTTTTGTTCAGTGGGTACAGTGAATTCAGACCCCTTCACTTTTTCCACATTTTGTTAAGTTAAAGCCTTATTGTAAAATGGATTAAATACAAATTTATACTCATCAATCTACACACAATATCCCATAATGACAAAGCGAAAACAGTTTTTTTTTTTTTTAGCAAATGTATAAAAAAACAGAACTGCCTTATTTACATAAGTATTCAGACCTTTTGCCATTAGACTCACAATTTTGCTCAGGTGCATCCTGTTTCCATTGATTATCCTTGAGATGTTTCTACAACTTGATTGGAGTCCACCTGTGATTAATTCAATTGATTCAACATGATTTGGAAAGGCACAGACCTGTCTATATAAGGTCCCACAGATGACAGTGCACGTCAGAGCAAAAACCAAGCCATGAGGAAGGAATTGTCCGTAGAGTTCCAAGACGGGATTGTGGCGAGGCACAGATCCGGGGAAGAGTACCAAAACATTTCTGCAGCGCTGAAGGTCTCCAAGAACACAGTGGCCTCCATCATTCTCAAATGGAAGAAGTTTGGAACCACCAAGACTATTCCTTGAGCTGGCCGTCGGGCCAAACTGAGCAATCGGGTGAGAAGGGCCTTGGTCAGGGAGGTGACCAAGATCCCGATGGTCACTCTGACAAAGCGTCAGAGTTCCTCTGTGGAGATGGGAGAACCTTCTAGAAGGACAACCATCTCTGGAGCACTCCACCAATCAGGCCTCTATGGTAGAGTGGCCAGACTCAAGCCACTCTTCAGTAAAAGGCA
Organism: Oncorhynchus keta; assembly: GCF_023373465.1. NCBI lineage: Eukaryota > Metazoa > Chordata > Actinopteri > Salmoniformes > Salmonidae > Oncorhynchus > Oncorhynchus keta. The sequence continues at coordinate 65,211,839 of NC_068430.1, read as the reverse complement.
CATGACAGCCAGCTTGGAATTTTCCTAAAGACTCTCAGACCATGAGAAACAAGATTCTCTGGTCTGAGGAAACCAAGATTGAACTCTTTGGCCTGAATGCCTAGCCTCACGTCTGGAGGAAACCTGGCACCATCCCTACGGTGAAGCATGGTGGTGGCAGCATCATGCTGTGGGGGTGTTTTTCAGCAGCTGGGACTGGGAGAGAAGTCAGGATCGAAGGAAAGATGAACAGAGCAAAATACATAAAGATCCTTGATGAAAACCTACTCCAGGGCGCTCAGGACCTCAGACTGGGGCAAAGGTTTACCTTCCAACAAGACAACAAACCTAAGCACACAGCAGGGGTGGCTTCGGGACAAGCCTCTGAATGTCATTGAGCGGCCCAGCCAGAGCCTGGACTTGAACCCGATCGGACATCTCTGGAGACATGAACATAGCTGTGCTTCCCATCCAACCTGACAGAGCTTGAAAGGATCTGTAGAGACGAATGGGAGAAACTCCCAAAATACAGGTGTGTCACGCTTGTAGCGTCATCCCCAAGAAAACCTGAGGCTTTGACCGCTACTAAAGGTGCTTCAACAAAGTACTGAGTAAAGGTTCTGAATACTTATGTTAATCTGATATTTCCGTTTTTGCTTTGTCATTATGGGGTATTGTGTGTAGATTGATGAGGGGGGAAAAACTATTGAATCAATTTTATATTAAGGCTGTAACGTAACAAAATGTGGAAAAAGTGAAGGAGTCTGAATACTTTCCGAATGCACTATACATTAGGGACACCTTCCTGATTTTTAGTTGCACCCCATTTTGCCCTCAGAACAGCCTCAATTTGTCAGGGAATGGACTCTACAAGGTGTCAAAAGCGTTACACAGGGATGCTGGCTCACGTGGAGCGTGAAAAACCCAGCAGTGTTGCAGTTCCACTCGAACCGGTACCCCTGACATCTACTACCATACCCCATGCGTACACAATCCATTTCTCTATTGTCTCACGGCGTAAAAATCCCCCCCCTTCATCTACACTGATTGAAGTGGATTTAACAAGTGACATCAATAAGGGTTTATAGCTTTCACCTGGAGTCACATGGACTGTTTTTGTCATGGAAATATCTATATATATATATATATATATATATATATACTGTACCTTCATAGAAAATGACTCAAGTCCCCCAGTAAAATACTACTTGAGTAAAAGTCTTAAAGTATTTGGTTATAAATATACACAAGTATCAAAAGTACATGGAATTGCTAAACTGTACTAAAGTATCAAATGCAAAAGTAAAAGTATAAATAATTTCAAATTCCTTATATTTAACAAACCAGATTGCACATGTTTTTATTTTATTATTTGGTTATTGATGGATAGATAGGGGCACACTCCAATACTCACACATCATTTACAAACAAGGCATTTGTGTTTAATGAGTCTAATGTGTTTAATAACAGATCAGAGGCAGTAGGGATGACCAGGGATGTTTTCTAGAAAAGCGTGTGAATTGGACCATTTTCCTGTCAAAATGTAACGAGTACTTTTGGGTGTCAGGGAAAATGTATGGAGTGAAGAGTACAATATTTTTTTTAGGAATGTAGTGAAGTGAAAGTAAAAGTTGTCAAAAATATAAATAGTGAAGTAAAGTACAGATACCAGAAAAAACTACTTAAGTAGTACTTTAAAGTAGTTTTACTTAAGTACTTCACACCACTGCCCTGTGGCATACAACCCTATGACTTAAAGTATCTGAGACCATTCCCTTTAAGACAGAGAGGTCACTGTATATTCTTGTCTGCTCTATTATCATGCCAGTGGGTATGAGGTGTGACTGTCATGGTAGTCACCTGGTGTGAGGCCTCTCCGCCATCACACTCCAGTCCTATTGACTTGCCAGGTAATTACAGCAGATTAAGTCCTCTACAGGAGAGCTGCGAGAGAAGGTCACCATTTTTTCTTTCCATGGCAACCTATTATCTCTCTCACTCACTTTTCTCCTCACCATCTATCTCTCTTTCTCCCTCTCTCCATACTATCTCTCTCCCCTCTCCCTAATCTTCTTTCTTTCTTTCTTTCTTTCTTTCTTTCTTTCTTTCTTTCTTTCTTTCTGTCTTTCTTTCTGTCTTTCTGTCTTTCTTTCTGTCTTTCTTTCTGTCTTTCTTTTCTGCCTATTATCTCTCCCTCTCTCACTCCCTCTCACTCCCTCTCTCCCCACCTCTCTTTGAACTCTCACTACTCTCTTCAAGAATCCGTCTCATTGCCTCTCTTTCTCCCCCCCACGCAATCCGGTAGTTATCTCCCTCCACGGTGACAGATGAGGCCCCTGTGTGACAGTGAGTGACATAGTGTCCTTGGGGTCCTAACGCATCGCCGTGTCAACCCATCACCGTGTGACGTGTTACCTTGACGACCGTCCTAGCTGTCATTGACTCCTGACGAGCCGTAATGATCGCGATGGTCATTTGGACACGGAAATGTCTTCCTGCGATCATATTGGTACATGGAAACACTCCATTGGATCTCATTGGCTGCTGTGTTAAAAGGGTCATTATAACAATGTAATGGAGGGAATTTAGGTTATTTTTATTAACTAAATGCCAATTAAAAAGGCATTTGTGATCCAGCCAGAAGCTTAGTTCAACGGTCTGGTGGTTAAATTGAAGATGACTGTCAATGGGTAGTCTACCAGTTAACAGTAGTTTTAAGAGCAAACCACACACTGATCCTGGATCAGTTAGTAAAGTGGCGTTACCAGGCCAGCGGCAGCACACAATATTTCTTGGGTAACTGCATCTCACGTTCCTTCATAGGGAGGAAGGATGTTTAACATGCTTTTTACATTTGTATCACACAAATGTTTGAGAAAGTCATGATGAAATTGGTCATTTCAGGCCCTTTTTTAGACCTATACAGTACATGCATCCTGTAAGACACGATGATCTGTGAACCGCACATGATACAGACGACTTCATGGTGTCATTATACTCCTTGTCGTGTTCTCTCAAGTATGCATGTCTAGACTCTGAAATACACATTCCCACAATCATTTATTCAACATAAAATAAACAAATATCTCAAAACGACCCTTCTTGATTTAGCTTAGTTTTAGACATATTGTTCAAACACGTCAAATGTCCAGAGTGGGTTCTCTGGTACTTTTAATGATATGACCAATTTTATACATATTTATATTTCAATTATAGGCAATTAACCAATCACAGCTTTAAGATTGGTCAGTCGGCAAGTTAAATTTCCTTTTGAATCCATTTTCCCATTCATGGTGTTGGTGGGGCTCATAGAATTGATCATACCTTTAGAATTAGCAGAGAGCCCACTATGGAACTTGTATGTTGTTGTAGAGGGTAGCGTTTTAAACAAGATGTCTAACGTTGAATAACTGAATACGACGTCGTTTTCTTTTTTCAGAATCGAGACATGCTCCTTATGATAGAGCACACTATAAAAGAGCAGAACTACACCGTGGTGTCGTCTGTATCATGTACGGTTCACAGATCAGTGTCTTACACGAGGCAGGTCGGTTTGCGATACAAAAAGTTTTAAAAAGCATTTCTAACATTCCTCCCAATGAAGTTTGTATGTGAGAATTGCCAGAACAATCTGAGTCATAAAAAAATGTTTTTCGCTCGCGTGGAATCGCCCAAAGGCACAATGTGACCACGCAGCCCGTTGGTAATTACCTCACATATTAGAGGTCAAATCATTAACATGAACATTCCACTAGGGAGTCTGAATACATTAGCTCAACAGTCAACTATAGGTCATCGACATGCTGTAGGGTCAGTTACAAGTCAATCCACTGTAATTGCTGCATCCCCGGAGAGACATCCACAATCAGGCAATTCCCTCAGAGTCAGCTACAGGTCAGTCCACTCCAAGTGCTGTAGCTCTTAGAGTTATAGCCTCATGTCAGTGTAGTACAATCTTAGAATAAAAAGTGCTGTCTAGAACCTTAAAGGGTTCTTCGGCTGTACCCATAGGAGAACCCTTTGAAGAAACCTATTCGGTTTCTGGTCGAAACCTTTTGGTTCCAGGTAGAAAGTTGCCCTTTTTTCCAAGAGTGTATCCAGATTCAGCTACAAGCCAGTCTACTGAGCCCTAGGACCGTGCCTCAGGACTACCTGGCCTGATGACTCCTGGCTGTCCCTGTCCTCAGTCCACCTGGTCTTGCTGCTGATCCAGTTTCTGCTGTCTTGCCTGTAGAACCCTGACCTGTTCATTGGACGTGGTACCTTGTCTCTGACCTGCTGTTTACGACACACTCTCTCTCTCTCTCTCTCTCTCTCTCTCTCTCTCTCCCTCTCTCTCTCTCTCTCTCTCTCTCTCTCTCTCTCTCTCTCTCTCTCCTCTCCTTCTCTCTCTCTCTCACCTGCTGTCTAGCCCTCGGAATGCTCAGCTATGAAAAGCCAACTTACATTTACTGCTGAGGTGCTGACCTGTTGCACCCTCTACAACCACTGTGATTATTATTATTTGACCCTGCTGGTCATCTATGCACATTTGAACATCTTAAAGACCGATCTGGCCTTAATGGCCATGTACTCTTCTACTCTCCACCCAGCACAGCCAATGGCCACCCCTCAGAGCCTGGTTCCTCTCTAGGTTTCTACTCTCCACCCAGCACAGCCAAAAGAGGAATGGCCACCCCTCAGAGCCTGGTTCCTCTCTAGGTTTCTACTCTCCACCCAGCACAGCCAAAAGAGGAATGGCCACCCCTCAGAGCCTGGTTCCTCTCTAGGTTTCTACTCTCCACCCAGCACAGCCAAAAGAGGAATGGCCACCCCTCAGAGCCTGGTTCCTCTCTAGGTTTCTACTCTCCACCCAGCACAGCCAAAAGAGGAATGGCCACCCCTCAGAGCCTGGTTCCTCTCTAGGTTTCTACTCTCCACCCAGCACAGCCAAAAGAGGAATGGCCACCCCTCAGAGCCTGGTTCCTCTCTAGGTTTCTACTCTCCACCCAGCACAGCCAAAAGAGGAATGGCCACCCCTCAGAGCCTGGTTCCTCTCTAGGTTTCTACTCTCCACCCAGCACAGCCAAAAGAGGAATGGCCACCCCTCAGAGCCTGGTTCCTCTCTAGGTTTCTACTCTCCACCCAGCACAGCCAGAAGAGGAATGACCACCCCTCAGAGCCTGGTTCCTCTCTAGGTTTCTACTCTCCACCCAGCACAGCCAAAAGAGGAATGGCCACCCCTCAGAGCCTGGTTCCTCTCTAGGTTTCTACTCTCCACCCAGCACAGCCAAAAGAGGAATGGCCACCCCTCAGAGCCTGGTTCCTCTCTAGGTTTCTACTCTCCACCCAGCACAGCCAAAAGAGGAATGGCCACCCCTCAGAGCCTGGTTCCTCTCTAGGTTTCTACTCTCCACCCAGCACAGCCAAAAGAGGAATGGCCACCCCTCAGAGCCTGGTTCCTCTCTAGGTTTCTACTCTCCACCCAGCACAGCCAAAAGAGGAATGGCCACCCCTCAGAGCCTGGTTCCTCTCTAGGTTTCTACTCTCAACCCAGCACAGCCAGAAGAGGAATGGCCACCCCTCAGAGCCTGGTTCCTCTCTAGGTTTCTACTCTCCACCCAGCACAGCCAAAAGAGGAATGGCCACCCCTCAGAGCCTGGTTCCTCTCTAGGTTTCTAATCTCCACCCAGCACAGCCAGAAGAGGAATGGCCACCCCTCAGAGCCTGGTTCCTCTCTAGGTTTCTACTCTCCACCCGGCACAGCCAAAAGAGGAATGGCCACCACTCAGAGCCTGGTTCCTCTCTAGGTTTCTACTCTCCACCCAGCACAGCCAAAAGAGGAATGGCCACCCCTCAGAGCCTGGTTCCTCTCTAGGTTTCTACTCTCCACCCAGCACAGCCAAAAGAGGAATGGCCACCCCTCAGAGCCTGGTTCCTCTCTAGGTTTCTACTCTCCACCCAGCACAGCCAAAAGAGGAATGGCCACCCCTCAGAGCCTGGTTCCTCTCTAGGTTTCTACTCTCCACCCAGCACAGCCAAAAGAGGAATGGCCACCCCTCAGAGCCTGGTTCCTCTCTAGGTTTCTACTCTCCACCCAGCACAGCCAAAAGAGGAATGGCCACCCCTCAGAGCCTGGTTCCTCTCTAGGTTTCTACTCTCCACCCAGCACAGCCAAAAGAGGAATGGCCACCCCTTAGAGCCTGGTTCCTCTCTAGGTTTCTTCCTAGATTCCTGCCTTTCTAGGGAGTTTTTCCTAGCCACTGTGCTTCTACGTCTGCTTTGCTTGCTGTTTGGGGGTTTAAGCTGGGTTTCTGTATAAGCACTTTGTGACATCTGCTGATGTAAAAAGGGCTTTATAAATACATTTGATTTGATACTCGCTGTATCTCTATTGAGCCAGCTACAGGCCAATCTACTTGTTATAGTCTACTCCCTATAGCTCTATTGAGCCAGTCAACCATGTCTTTATCTCTGTGCTGATCCTCAGTGAACACAGTATTAGCATGAGCTCTCCCAGGGGGACCCTAGTGTTTCATACGGAGCTTCCTTGTTTGCGAGGGATATTGACATGCGCTGAAAGGTACCTGTAGAAAATCAGTGTCTTAGCCTTAGTGCTACAACAAGAAAGAAGATGAACAAAGCTCTGAGAGATTAAAGGGGTTCATTAAAGTACACCCGTCTGCCCTCCTTGAAGATCAAATAACAGAAGAGCATTGAGCCAGTAAGTGAGAGGTCACTGGTTCAGATCCCCGAGCCGACTAGGTGAAAAATCTGTCCATGTGTCCTTGAGCAAGGCAATTAACCCTAATTGCTCCAGGGTCTCCTGTCAATAGTGGCTGAGCCCTGGCTCTGACCCCACTCTCTGAGGGTGTCTCAGGGGGAGAGGGATATGCAAACATTTCATTTCCAATTCACGTGTGAAATATGACAAACATAAGCACCCACCTAATTATTATGTATATGAGTTACAGTAACATAGGATAGAAACAGTTGTTTATCCATAAAGCAAACAGTACTGTTACCACACTAAATGTATGTCCTTTCTCTCCAGGAGAAGATGAACAAAACCAATTGAAACAGGATGAATAGCAACTATTTAAATTCTGTTTATGTTCGGAGTCTAATGGACTGTGCACTGTGTGAATCAATACGTTATTCAAAACGGCTTCTTAATCGATTGTTGCCCTCGTCTTATGAATAACCCTACATTCTTCTTAAACGTAAATCTGAGTTGAAAATAAATGTCAGATTCAGTCAAATCGATCAGATTTGAAGATTCAGTAGCGGGTGAGCTAACAGGACCGTCTGTTCCTTCTCTTGGCTGGTACTATGTCACAGTGTGTTGGGGTGCTCCACTTAGCATGGGGTGGCATGGCGTACATCCCTGTAGCACCATTACTCTCCCAAGCTTCAACCACCATCTTGAATATATAGTGTCACCACACATCGTATTTCACCCCAGGTCTGAGAGTGGGTGAGGCTTGAAAGGAATATTCCTGTTACTGAACAGAGAGTGTGTGTGTGTGTGTGTGTGTGTGTGTGTGTGTGTGTGTGTGTGTGTGTGTGTGTGTGTGTGTGTGTGTGTGTGTGTGTGTGTGTGTGTGTGTGTGTGTGTGTGTGTGTGTGTGTGTGTGTGTGTGTGTGTGTGTGTGTGTGTGTGTGTGTCAATAACAGTAAGACGGTGACGTTGTGACTTTAGGGGTGTGTAGTTGGACTGTTCATATGTTAGAGGGTTAAAAGGGACATATTTCAGTGGGAGGCCAATCTGTGGAGGTTGAACACACACACACACGCACACACACACCAACACATCTCAGGGCACAACGACCCAGTGCCACTGTTCAACAACACACCCTTAATGGAAGGACATGGTCCCTGCTACAAACTGTCCTCACTTCTCTGTGTGTGTTCCTCTCTTGATGGACAGACGCACTGTTTACTTCACACTAGCACCCCTCTCCACCCCTCTCCTCTCTACCCCTCTCCACCCCTTTCCTCTCTACCCCTCTCCTCTCTACCCCTCTCCTCTCCACCCCTCTCCTCTCCACCCCTCTCCTCTCTACCCCTCTCCTCTCCACCCCTTTCCTCTCTACCCCTCTCCTCTCCACCCCTCTCCTCTCCACCCCTCTCCTCTCCACCCTTCTCCTCTCCACCCCTCTCCTCTCTACCCCTCTCCTCTCCACCCCTCTCCTCTCTACCCCTCTCCTCTCCACCCCTCTCCTCTCCACCCCTCTCCTCTCCACCCCTCTCCTCTCCACCCCTCTCCTCTCTACCCCTCTCCTCTCCACCCCTCTCCTCTCTACCCCTCTCCTCTCCACCCCTCTCCTCTCCACCCCTCTCCTCTCTACCCCTCTCCTCTCCACCCCTCTCCCCTCCACCCCTCTCCCCTCTACCCCTCTCCTCTCCACCCCTCTCCTCTCCACCCCTCTCCTCTCTACCCCTCTGCTCTCCACCCCTCTCCTCTCCACTCCTCTCCTCTCTACCCCTTTCCTCTCCTCCACTTCAGTGGGATGCTAAAAAGCACTCCCTCTCTGTTTCTTTTCATGTTGTGTCAGAGCCAAAGGACCCTTCAGCACTCAGTGGGCTGTTAAACGCAGCATCATCTTTGTGCCGTGTTGTGAACTCTGTGAAAAGCCTCTATGTGGAGGACAATGGAGGCATCGCCCGATGTGGTGCTGGATTGTAAACCGTGAGCTGTAAATGCTGGTCATTTCAGTTGTGTTGTGCAGATCGGTTGCCAGTGGGTCAGGTTGCTTTTTCTTGGACAGACTATAAACACCCATAGACCTTTAATATACACTAGCAAGCACAGCAGAAACCCTGACTCTGTGTCCACATCATCCTATAACACATACTGTGCACCAGGAGTTGTTCATTGTGAAGTCCCTCTGTCTCCCCCGCTGGCATGAAAAAACGATACGCAGTAAATAGAATATAGTGGAATATACTGTACTGTAGTTCCTCCTGTACTAGTTTGCTGTGTGTGTGTGTGTGTGTGTGTGTGTGTGTGTGTGTGTGTGTGTGTGTGTGTGTGTGTGTGTGTGTGTGTGTGTGTGTGTGTGTGTGTGTGTGTGTGTGTGTGTGTGTGTGTGTGTGTGTGTGTGTGTGTACAATCGTAGTCAGGCTCCCAATGTGACTCACCCAGCAGTGTCTCAGATCGAGGTGTGGGGTGTGCAGTTAGGGAGCAGGCAACAGGGTGAGGTGTTAGTGAGATTGGCCACAGGCTGTTTGCATATTCATGGGGTGAAGTACATGTCAGGCTTGACTAGAGATGACATAGTTGACACTTACAGGGAGATGAACTGGAGCAGAGCAACTCACATCCCTGAATGTACCACATGTATATGTTCTAACACAGACACAGACAGGCATATGGACAAATGCATTCACACTCATCAGCAAAATCTTCGCAGCCTGATACATCTATTTTGGACGTATGGGATCCACCTCTCTCCCTCCCCTCCTCGCCACCTCTCCCTCCCCTCCTCGCCATCTCTCCTCTCTCCCTCCCCTCCACCTCTCTCTCCCCCTCCTCGCCACCTCTCCTCTCTCTCTCCCTCCTCGCCACCTCTCCTCTCTCCCTCCCCTCCTCGCCACCTCTCCTCTCTCTCTCCCCTCCTCGCCACCTCTCCTCTCTCCCTCCCCTCCTCGCCACCTCTCCTCTCTCCCTCCCCTCCTCGCCACCTCTCCTCTCTCCCTCCCCTCCTCGCCACCTCTCCTCTCTCCCTCCCCTCCTCGCCACCTCTCCTCTCTCCCTCCCCTCCTCGCCACCTCTCCTCTCTCCCTCCCCTCCTCGCCACCTCTCCTCTCTCCCTCCCCTCCTCGCCACCTCTCCTCTCTCCCTCCCCTCCTCGCCACCTCTCCTCTCTCCCTCTCCTCTTCGCCACCTCTCCTCTCTCCCTCCCCTCCTCGCCACCTCTCCTCTCTCCCCTCCTCAGTTTTGGATGTTCCAGCACTAACAGGTATTAAGGTCAGGATTTGCTGAGAATGCTCTGATCCTAGAAGTGTGCCTACCAGCTGGCAACAGACGTCAGTTCAACGTCTAGTGTTGATTTACATTTGGTTAAGTTTTCAACTAACGTGAATTCAATGTAAAATTAACAAAACATTTTTTTTTTTTATTTGGCTGAAAAAAAGGCTGAATGCCTCACGTTGATGACTTTCTGCAAATTCATTAGTTTCCGACGTGGATTCAACATCATCAGATATACTTTAAAGTGAATATTATGTGGAAACAATGTATATTGAACCAGTGTTTGACGAGTGGGTAAAGCCTGCAATCTCCTCTCCGTCTCATTTCCATTTCCAAACTGGAATTTAATTAGATGTAATTAGATGCAGTTTAATTATCATAGCTGTCATGGGGGATTTCTACTCATTAGTTGGCGGAGTGAAAAAAAGGATTGATTGCAAAAATGTGGACAGGAAGCCAGCTTTCTCATGGGTTGCAGGTTTTCATACCACACTGGATCGGGCTTTGAGCCAATCCGAACAAGGTAAATAAGTATTGAATCAGGAAGTAGCAGTAATTGTAGAGTTGCACAAAACAATAAAGCACAGAGGCCCCATAAATAATGTCACAGTGTGGTAAAAGAGTAAGTGGATATACAGTACACTCTAAGAACAAAAAGGTGCTATCTAAAACCTTAAAGGACTCTTCGGCTACCTGGACCCAAAAAAGGTTTCACTTGGAACCAAAAAGGTTCTCCTAAGAGTGTAGTGATGATGACATGAGAACAAGCAGTAATGCATGAAAATGTTCTCAAAGAACAAACCTAGCCCCGTTCGCCAGGCTTATAGTATACCTGTGAGATATACAGAGGCTGAAGACACGCAACTGTTAGTGTGAGACAAGTTTTAAAAAACGGACGATTCCTTTCCCAGTTTACCTCTTTCAGTTTCTCCAAAACGGCCATAACGTCCTGACGGTTTTCGTTTGGGGATACTCACTATTTGCGAGACAACAAAGTCTTCAAAACTCAAAGCTGGGGGGGTAGAGAGGGAAAGATGGAGGGAGATAAGCGAGCTCTCAGTCTATTAGAGCAGACAACTTCTGTCACTTCTCCTTTGTGTCTGTCTCTCTTTCAAAGTGCACGCCAGAGAAGAAGGGCCGAGAGAGAAAGAGGACAGAGAGCGAGTGTATGTGTAGGGTACTAGCTGTATCTGTCTGGCTCCACTACACAGCTGTAATTAAAGCTTCTCCACCCCTCCTCTTCCTCCCTCCTCCTCTCTTCACCCCCCCCCCCCTTTCCCCCATTTCTTTAGCAAATGCTCTCAGAACCCATTCTTTGATTTCTGCTTCTCTGAAGTTGCGCTGCTCAGTTTGGATCAGCACTCTCTCCCTCTCTCTCCTTTTCTCTCTCTGTTTTTCTCACACACACGCACACACACGCACACACGCGCACACATGCGCACACACGCGCACACACGCGCACACACGCACACACTCCCTTCCCCTCTCTCTCTTTCATCCTATGTCTTTCACCGGCAGTAGGGTAATTTCTGCACCGTGTCTTGTATGCTGTTGTGCATGATGTCAGACTCTGAAACTGAGTGGAGCCTTGAAGCCCACTCCTCCTCACACAACAGCCAGTCAGCGCTTGGGAAAACAGCCCAATTAGGGCCAGAAATGGGCACAGATTTAAAAAAACAATGTGTGAATAGGGACCAAATTGCATAAAAATATATGAAAGGGTAATGGGTTTGGCGTGCACTGAATGGATGTTAATGGAAAAGGGGGAGTAATAGGTACAGCAAGATCAAGAAGAGTATATATTTGTTATTTTCATCTATTTTAAAGGACCGTGTTATACACAAAGCAACCTGTTATTTGCATCTGCAGTCCCTGGGAAGGGTAATGTAGCAGGAGATGCATTGTGAGTGACATTCAATGTCAACATGACTTTCTATGCTGTCAATGACAAGGACGACCTAAAGCTAGAGCGCCAGTCCCAGCCACACACTGTGTGAGCAGAACGACTAAAGCTGATGTAAGTCAAGCTGCAGGTATGAGAGCCTGGCACGAGGTGCAGCTACCTCTGTCAATGTCTTTACATTCAGACACACACACTGTCAGTGTCCCCTGTGGGCTGACAGTGTACTGTCCCCTGAAACATGTCCTTGTACATGTACTGGGAAAAGGTGTAACACTTGAGTAATTTAGCAACTTATAGTAGTGAGTGCGTACATTTTAGCACTTACTTGTACTGGCCCCCCCCGTGAGAATCAAACCTACAACCTTGGGGTTGCAAGTGCCATGCTCTACCAGCTGAGCCAAACAGGACCAACAGCACACACATGTATATCCTTACAATAAGTCCCTAATGCCTATAGTCAAGTACGGCGCCTCCACTTGTCTTGATGACTCCCTTATGTAAACATGTCTGTTCCTCAGCCTGCATTAGCTTTGCCGACTGCCATTTATTCACTGGGCTTAGTGGCTTTGTGGACAACTGAGACATAGGGCTTCAGGGGCCACTTTCCACTATGAGGACAGGACCCTGGACGTCACTGTGTGTTAATGTGACAGGGCACTACGTTGCCCTGGGAGAGAGACGGGGAGAGTATTGGAGGAAAGTAGAGAGAGGGGATGGAGAGTGAGAGAGAGGGGATGGAGAGTGAGAGAGGGAGGGAGGATGGAGAGTGAGAGAGAGGGGATGGAGAGTGAATGAGAGAGGGGGGATGGAGAGTGAGAGCGAGGGGATGGAGAGTGAGAGAGAGGATAGAAAGTGAGAGAGGGGACGGAGAGTGAGAGTGAGGGGATGGAGAGTGACCGGGGGCTTACCCTGCCTTGAGAGAGCAGTTGGAGAGATAGATGGAGAGATAAAGGGAGAAAGTAAGAGAGACAAAATAGAGATGGGGAAGTAGTACTCATAAAACACTGTGACATATAATGGTAACACCCCCTATTGGCCAACCCCCTCATCCCCGCCTTGGCTAAAACCAGTTAAAACCACCGTTGGGCTATAATACGAAATCACATGGTAAAACTGGACGAATTATGAGAAAATGTTGTTCATTTGTTTTTTAACCTTGCATGGAGGGTCAGGGTTTTTCCTATCCTGCTCAGATAATTTCGTCTTCATAAGCTTACTTGTCATTTGATTTTTCTATGAGAGAGAGAGAGAGAGAGAGAGAGAGAGAGAGAAAGACCATATTTTCTGACTGGATGTTTTGCTCTGCTTTGGTGGAATTATCTGCTCTGTCAAGACTACATTCCTCTCTTGTGTTCTGTATAAATATATTTATTGAAATTGGCTTTAGCAAGCAGGAATAGGAAAATTGCTCGGATTGTCAATCGAGAGATGGAGAGCTTACTGCTAATGACACTGTGGGCTGTAAAATAGAAAACAAGAACATCATCTCATCTGTCTTTGGAGAGAAAAACCAGTAGAGAGAGGCTTGGAGAGTGGAGAATAGCTACTCAACCAGACATCTCATCTCTCTTTGGAGAGAAAAACCAGTAGAGAGAGGCTTGGAGAGTGGAGAATAGCTACTCAACCAGACATCTCATCTCTCTTTGGAGAGAAAAACCAGTAGAGAGAGAGGCTTGGAGAGTGGAGAATAGCTACTCAACCAGACATCTCATCTCTCTTTGGAGAGAAAAACCAGTAGAGAGAGGCTTGGAGAGTGGAGAATAGCTACTCAACCAGACATCTCATCTCTCTTTGGAGAGAAAAACCAGTAGAGAGAGAGGCTTGGAGAGTGGAGAATAGCTACTCAACCAGACATCTCATCTCTCTTTGGAGAGAAAAACCAGTAGAGAGAGAGGCTTGGAGAGTGGAGAATAGCTACTCAACCAGACATCTCGTCTCTCTTTGGAGAGAAAAACCAGTAGAGAGAGGCTTGGAGAGTGGAGAATAGCTACTCAACCAGACATCTCGTCTCTCAATGCTCTCTCACTCTTTCTGCCTTCTCCATTTCTTTCTCCTCTCCCTTTTTCCTTCTCCTCTGTTTTCCCTCTGCCTTCCCTCTCTCTCCCCATCTCCATCTCTCACCCTTTCTCGCTCTCTTTCTGTTCTCTCTACCTTTCTTATCTAATAGCCTCTCTTGTTCTCTCTCTCTCTCTCTCTCTCACTTATTCTCTCACTCACTCCGCCCTCAGCAGATATATTAGCAGCTGCCCGCCCCCAGTCTGCACTAAAAGGCAGAGCCAGGTGCATGATGGTTGATGGCCCACTTCATTGGCCTGGCACCATTCATTCATCCTGTTATTTACTCCTGACATTTAGGTACTGAAGCGAGCAACTGGTGAAACAGCAGTGGGGACACATGGGGCAAGATACCTACGCTGAGCCAAAATGGACACCTGGTGTGGTGAAACTGCAGGAGATCGCGGTGAAACACCAGGTGGTCGTGAGGGGCTATATTAATGAGTTGAGCCAAAATTTTCACCGAAATTGGTGAAACCGCAAGGGGTCACACGGTGGATAAATAAACGTGATGAGCCAAAATGGACGCCTGAACTGGTGAAAATGCAGGGAGTTAGACATTCACACTTATTCATATACAACAGTACTGTGTGCTAGCTGACTGCCAACCAGATTGCTACCGGGTGAAGTGGAGATCTTTGCTGAGCTAGAACCGAGAAGTACAATTCCCGAGCCACCAAACACCGCCTTTGCTATAACCACCAGAATATTAAAGCAGTTGATGTTTTGTTCCTAGCAGGAAGTCACAGTGGGAGGCATTGTTAAAAAATGTCAATAAACACAGCAGTTGCTACTAAACAGAATACTTCCACAGTGCATGTGTTACTTTGCCTTCAACAGTAACAATGTGAACTGAATGTGCAGTTCATTGTGTAAGAATGGCAAGTTGCAACTGCAAATGGCCGGGAGTCACTGTACTGTACAACCATGAAAATCAGTTCAACTTGGAATAAACATTTCTGATAGCGCTCAAAAACAAAATGTTAGCCTGGTTAGCTGCAGTCTACAACAAAAGAGGCAGAATCAACTATGTGAGAAAAGCAAGCCGTGCGGACCATTGAGTAACTACAAGGACAGGCCTTACAATGGCCAGTAATACAGCTAGCTATACACGGCAGTGGAGGCTGCTGAGGGGAGGACGCCTCATAATAATGTCTGGGATGGAGCTAATGGAATGGAATCAAACACATACCATTCCACCATTCCACTCCAGCAAATACCATGGGCCCGTCCTCCCTAATTAAGGTGTCACCAATCCCCTGTGATAAACAGTGTATATGATTGTCATTACAAGACAGGCCTTACCATGACAGTGCTAGATAGTCTGTTTTGCTTGAGTAAGACACAGTTGATATCTACTCCCGTCTCCTCGCCTCTCTAACACACTGAGGGTAATCTGTATGAGGTCCCTTTGGGGCAGTCAGCGCCAGCTCTCACCCAGTCTAATCTCACAGCCATGTCGGCTCCAATGAGCTCGCGTCCGGGGCAGAGAAACCGCAGTAGCAGGCGGCACTTGCTTAATCACATTACCTGAGATGGGACTGGCTGACGATACGTGTCGTATTCGTTCTAAGGATGTAGTGATGGGTTGTGCATTCACTCTATCGGTCCCTTTGATCAAATAGCTTACCCGTGATGACAGCACAAGCGAGTCAGAAGATTTCATCGCCAGAAGATTTCATCACCAGAAGATTTCATCACAGATAAAGGAGTCGATTTTGTATTTTATTCCATCACATTTGCACACATGCAAATGCATGCACATGCTTACACGTATATGCAGTCGTACCATCTCTTGTGCACACACAGTCACATAGTAAGCGCACACACACACTCTCAGTGGACCTATCTAGAATATCAACTATTGACTCATTTCTTTCCCGTGCCGAGTGATTAATGATAAATAACAGCGAATAGACAGGAGACCAGACAGGAGAGAGCAGATAGGAGAGATTAGACCTGTTTAGCCTGTCCTCTATATGTCTGCGTCTTCCTCCTCTGCCTCTGGCCAACTCATGAAAGTCGGGAATATTTTAAATGTTTTGAACTTTTGTCCAATTGGTAGTTACAGTCTTGTCCCATCGCTGCAACTCCCATACGGACTAGGGAGAGGCAAAGGTTGAGAGCCATGTGTCCTCAGAAACACGGCCCTGCCAAGCTGCACTGCTTCTTGACACACTGCTCGCTTAACCCGGAAGCTAGCTGCACCAATGTGTCAGAGGAAACACCGTACAACTGGTGACCGTGTATGCCCTCAGCCTGCCACAAGAGTCGCTAGAGCGTGATGAGACAAGGACATCCCAGCCAGCCAAACCTTCCCCTAACCCAGACGATGCTGGGCCAATTGTGCACCGCCTCATGGGTCACGGCAGGCTGCGACACAGCCTGAGATCAAAGCCACTGTGATGCATTGCTTTAGACTGCTGCGCCACTCTGGAGACTCAAGTCTGGAATAACTTGTCCATGTTTCTACTTCGATTAAATGTTGGGCATTTCCTTATTTCCTTAATTGTTTAACTTGTTTCAAACGTTTTGGGTAGCCTTCCACAAGCTTCCCAAAACCAGTTGGGTGAATTTTGGCCCATTCCTCCTGACAGAGCTGGTGTAACTGATTCAGGTTTGTAGGCCACCTTGCTTGCACACACTTTCTCAGTTCTGCCCACACATTTTCTATAGGATTGAGGTCAGGGCTTTGTGATGGCCACTCCAATACCTTGACTTTGTTGTCCTTAAGTCATTTTGCCACAACTTTGGAAGTATGGTCATTGTCCATTTGGAAGACCCATTTGCGACCAATCTTTAACTTCCTGACTGATGTCCTGAGATGTTGCTTCAATATATCCACATAATTTTCCTGCCTCATGATGCCATCTATTTTGTGAAGTGCACCAGTCATTCCTGCACAAAGCACCCCCACAACATGATGCTGCCACCCCTGTGCTACACGGTTGGGATGGTGTTCTTCGGCTTGCAAGCCTCCCCCTTTTTCCTCCAAAGATAACAATGGTCATTATGGCCAAACAGTTCTATTTTTGTTTCATCAGAACAGAGGACATTTCTCCGTAAAGTACGATCTTTGTCCACATGGGCAGTTGAAAACTGTAGTCTGGCTTTTTTTATGGCGGTTTTGGAGCAGTGGCTTCTTTCTTGCTGTGTGGCCTTTCAGGTTATGTCGATATGGGACTCGTTTTACTGTGGATATAGATACTTTTGTACATGTTTCCTCCAGCATCTTCACATGGTCCTTTGCTGTTGTTCTGGGATTGATTTGCACTTTTCGCACCAAAGTACGTTCATCTCTAGGAGTCACAACGCGTCTCCTTCCTGAGCGGTTTGATGGCTGCATGGTCCCATGGGTTTTATACTTGCGTACTATTGTTTGTACAGATGAACGTGGTACCTTCAGTCGTTTGGAAATTGCTCCCAAGGATGAACCAGACTTGGGGAGGTCTACAATTTATTTCTGAGGTCTTGGCTGATTTCTTTTGATTTTCCTATGATGTCAAGCAAAGAGGCACTGAGTTTGAAGGTAGGCCTTGAAATTCATCCACAAGTGCACCTCCAATAGACTCAAATTATGTAAATTAGCCTATCAGAAGCTTCTAAAGCCATGACATCCTTTTCTGGAATCCAAGCTGTTTAAAGGCTCAGTCAACTTAGTGTATGTAAACTTCTGATCTACTGGAATTGTGATACAGGGAATTATAAGTGAAATAATCTGTCTGTAAACAATTGTTGGAAAAGTGACTTGTGTCATGCACAAAGTAGATGTCTTATCTGACTTGCCAAAACTATAGATTGTTAACAAGAAATTTGCAGAGTGGTTGAAAAGCGAGTTTAATGACTCCAACCTAAGTGTATGTAGACTTCCCGACTTCAACTGTATATTATACATTGTTTCCTTGGGTTTAGAACTTTATTTTTGTGTTCAGTTAGTGCAATTTATCTAAATGTGCCTTGCTAACTTCAGTAGCTAGCTAGCTACCAGCGTGAGCCTGCATTTTTCTCCGCCAGAATGGTAGAATGGCCAACGCTGCCGAACATGTTGTGGACTTTTTGTTGAAGAACCCCTTTTATTCTTTGGGGTACACTGAAAAGGTGAGAATTAAAAACTAGGGCCTGACATCAGTTTCATGAAGAAGGATGAAAAGGTGAGAGCATTCAATATCAACTGGTATCAAATGTATAGCTGGTTAACAGGGAGCCTATCATCAAGCCACCTGTAATTGCACGTTACGATTCTTTACAAGCTGAACATCTTTTCTGGGATGTCAAAAACAATTCCGAATGATTTGATAGCTTCCATCGCGTCATCCATTAAATGTTATTTTAAAGGGAGAGGTTGACACAGCACATTCTTTCCCGTGTGCGCAGGTAGGCTTTCCACTTTCCTGCAGTATTTATTTAGCAAAGATGATAACATATAATTACTCCAGACAGACACGAGCAAAAACTCATGACATAGATGTTGCCGCAGCCTAGGCTACAACTAAACATTAGAAATCTGACATGCTGTATGGGATGAAAACGAGACGATCTTTTTCGTCTGATCAACTGTAGGTCTACTAATAAGAGCAGCTGCATACAGCCTATGCTCCATGTCCATCTGATCAGGGTAAACTAAGTGGTAACGTTATGTATTTTATATTCCATTTGTGTGTCAGGAGAAAATGTGAACGTGATCAAATTGAGATTATATTCAAAATTGGGCTGGCTAGGCTGCCTACGTTTTGAATCCAAAATGATTACCTGGACTGAATCAATCGACATAGTGATGGCAGATGAGAGTAATTTTTTAAAACATGGCCTACAGTTGCATAGGCCTGCATGATGCAAACATTGCGTAAAACAAGCTCAGCCCTGTGAGTTCTATTGTCTATCAGTTGTTGTCTGTGTCTGGGTCGAGGAAACCCCCCTCCTAATCTAATCTAAATATAATGTATATGAACAAATATAAGGTAGCTGCAGTTTGAAAGGGTTCGTCTCACCCGTGCCAGGAGTTAAAAAATAATACTTTTTAAATCATGTGACTTGATTCGGAAAAAATGGTCCCATCATAGCCCATATAAAACCTTTTTACAAATTATTAATCACTGTCATACCTTATGGGATCCAGAGTTTTCGCAGTTAGGTTAACATATAAGGAAAAACTCCAGGCCCCAGGAGATAAAAATTGCCCCACCGCTCTGGGACCTATGGTGTCACCAGTCCACCTGTCTACGTATCGTCAGGAATGAGGATGACCAGGCCTTTATTCAGGAACGTTTCTGGGCTACTTTGATCTGTCAAGTGGGCGAGATGCGCAGTCTGTGTTTTGACTGTATAAATGTTGAGATGTCTGAGTTTAACTTCAAAGAGAAACTACGACGGAGCAACTGTAATGGAATGTATCTGCTATTTGTATTTACAGCTACGTCCCCTCCTGTTCCCTGACTGAGAGTTGATGACTACTCCACTCCACTACCATTGTCAACTTTCTCCTGACATGAACTGAAGCCACAACGTCTCATGTACCTGTTCATCCACTGGCACATTGAATGTTTCCTCTCCAAGCACTGAGTACTCCTATCAATTTCCTCTCATTACTGTATGTAGAGTCAATCACATACACAATCACGTTATTACACATGAAAGATTGTATTCCTTGCTTGGACTAACTCATTCTTAGCTCTTTTGTCTAACTGTATAGTGTCTTGTGTTATTGTTTCGTCTTCCCAGTAAAATCCTGTCCTGCATTGGACAAGCCTCTGAACATCTAATGCCTCATGCCCTCGTTCAATCACTGCTATGATCCTTTTCCAACACTGTGTAAGTAGCCCTCTCATTCCCATTCCCCATAATAGTGTACTATAAATGTCTTGATTAAATGCTTTAGGTTAAAATAATTTGTCTTTGACGATTTTTGAAACACACTTTGTTGTCTCCGTGTGGTCCGTGCCTATACCGTGGGTCTCCCATCCTCCTCAGTTGTTCAAGCCACCAGCCTCCACTGACATAGGCCTAGTTATTGGCAGCACCAACGTTATCAATCTGTTCAACTTGTAGCAGATCTTTCGAGTGTTACCAGGCTTCCTTCTGTTTGGAGTCATCATGAATATTCCAACTGAAATAACCTTTGAAAATGGATATGGGAAAATGTATTTGTTCAAAGCCTAAGCCTGACAAATACTAATAAATATGACAAATATTTATATTTTGAATAATGCAAAGGATTTATAATGCATACGTCTCCTGAGCAGAACTTCTCATCTAGACAAGGGAAAAAGGATTCGCAGCAGGACGCATTTCAATATGGATATGAAACACACATCAGTACTCAGAAATGCAATTATCTACATAGAACATAAGTAGGCCTACTCGTGATGTGTAGTTAAGTATTTTAGAGTGACAGCTGACTGAGTTTTAATTCATTAATCATTTCATGTAATGTAATAGTGTGGGGAGCTGGAGGCAGGGATCATACATTTTTTTTTTTTACAATCACTTTGGCACCAATTTCAGAACCATAATGTCATTTTTCAAAGCTCAAGGCACAAAACTCACAGCCGATGATCAAAATGCACATTTTTCAAAACTCTTAACACTTTTTCCAATTGCTTGGATACACATAAAGCTTAGATAATTTGTTCATTGAACTAAAATCACCTGTTCAAAATGACACAACTTTAACATTAAAGTATTACCATTTCAAAATGCAATTCACACATTACATCTGAGATGACTGTCTATTCATTTCATTACAATGATCTAACTATCAAGCTCTCCTTGTAACCTTCCTTGATGAGCTAAATCAGGTCTGTAGAGCTGATGGCGTGACCTATGTCATTGTGTGGGATAATGTCAGCTTCCACCATGCTCAAATGGTGCAAGCATGGTTTCAGGCCCAACCACAATTTACCACCCTTTACTTACCCCCATACTCTCATTTTCTTAAGCCAATTGAGGATTTTATCTCCACATGGAGGTGGAAGGTTCGCCCTCACGAACAAGCCACCCTTCTCCAGGCCATGGATGATGCATGCAATGACATCACGGCAGACCAGTGTCAGGCCTGGATTCGCCCAAAGATTCTTCCCAAGATGTTTGGCTAATGTAAATCCATTGTGATGTGGATGAGAACCTGTGGCCAAATCCATAAGACAGTTGTGATGGAAATATAGAAGTACAGTAATCAATCCTTTGTTGTAACTTTTTACAGTAAGTCAGGTGAGGAACACTGCAGTGATGTTTTACAGTAAGTCAGGTGAGGAACACTGCAGTGATTTTTTACAGTAAGTCAGGTGAGGAACACTGCAGTGATGTTTTACAGTAAGTCAGGTGAGGAACACTGCAGTGATGTTTTACAGTAAGTCAGGTGAGGAACACTGCAGTGATGTTTTACAGTAAGTCAGGTGAGGAACAGTCAACGTTTTACTGTAGTTTTTTTCTTTTTTTGTAGCTAATTATTTTTGTTTTGATTCAAAGAAACCTATGTTGTGATTTGATTGTATTTCATCAATAAATGTCATATTTTGTTCAATGATTCCACTGTGTCTGTAGTAGTCTCTCTAATAGTCCTTTCACAGTGATGTATTTACGTGTAGTAGCATAATGAAACATGTATCACATATTTTGTACTACAATATTTAATGATTGTACGAACAACTACACAGTGAAACTATCGGGATCTTGTGTGGGTGATCTAAATGAATGTTCCGATGGTATTTCATGATAAATTAGTTATTTGAACCAATGATTCTGCAAGTGCAAGGTTTCTTTAAAGATATGAATGCACAATGCAACGTTTTGAACATTGGGCAGCCTGCGTTACTGTTGAATTTATTATGGATTTATTATGGATAAATGAATAAACAATATCCCCATTTTAAATAGAATTGTGTCTAGGTAAACTTATACTCTGTATGTTTAATAGACAATATGAGTTCATGAGAAGAGATTGTGTGACAGGAGAAAGGAGTAATAAAACCATTCCAACTGGGCAGGAACAAATGGGTTGTAGACTGTGTAAACACATAAGGTCGTTAACCTATGGTTGACCCAACCTGAAACTTAGCTCTGGGGTTTTTAGATTAGGCAGAGGGTGCATTCCTAGGGTTTCTGTTAATTAAACCTGTCAGTTCAGTGGTGATCGATAATGTTGAGGGGTCAAAAGTTATCTGGGAGTGTGTTAGTAAGATAGAATTAACTTTTCACCTTATTTTGTCCTGTCGAGAGGGGGTTTTCGTTTAAGACAGTGAAATGACGTCATGATCTGTATTTAAACTGATGCTTTTGTTCTGAGTGGTAGCGCGCTCCGATAATAAATTTGATTACCTATTATTTAAAGACTGGTCTGCGTCTATTTTATGCAACAAGAAATCTTACAATTTCTCATAAAATAGATGAAGGGCTTTCAATTGATGAAAGCACATTGGCATAATTAAATTATACTAACAGTTACAAGTGATGACCGTTCTGAGTTTTGTGTCTAGAGTTTGGAAAAATGACCACAAGGTTCTGAAATTAGTGCCAAAGTGATTGTAAAAACAACTAAGGTCCCAAGTGTCTGTGCTGTGGTGTGTCGGGGTTCAGCTGTTCCTAGTGCCCAATGCTGTGAGGTGAAGGAGAAAGAGTGTGTTTGTGTACGTGTGTGTGTGTAAGCGTGTGTGTGTGTGTGTGTGTGTGTGTGTGTGTGTGTGTGTGTGTGTGTGTGTGTGTGTGTGTGTGTGTGTGTGTGTGTGTGTGTGTGTGTGTGTGTGTGTGTGTGTGTGTGTGTGTGTGTGTGTGTGTGTATACAGGTGTGTGTGTGTGTGTGTGTGTGTGTGTGTGTGTGTGTGTGTGTGTGTGTGTGTGTGTGTGTGTGTGTGTGTGTTTACACGGGTAACCAAGATGGCATAGCAGTCAGACGTCTTTGTCTTGTCTCGTCCCATGTATATATATTTTTATATATTTTTCCTCAACTTCAAAATACTCTCCTGCAACCTGCCTCACCCAATGTGGCGTGGATCTGTTTTTCTAAAGTATTTCTATTTACCTCCAAACTGGAATACCTCAACTGAAGCTAGCTAGCTACCAGCTATCGGTCCGTTAACCACTGCTAGCGGTCATTAGCTAAGCTTTAGCTCGGAAAGCTCTCGCCAGTTCGTACAACACGTTTCAAACCAGTGCATACCGGACCAATTTTTCTCACCATATCACAGGATTCCCATCGCAAACTCTGAACCTTTTAATCTGGATCATGGCAGCTAACTAACCACAACCCAGGTTGACTACTCCTGGCTAAGGTTTCCATCCCGGAGCAAGCACCAACTAGCCTGGAGCTAGCCCATGCTAGACCCATCTCCCGGCTAGAGCTCCTGGGCTACTCCTGAAGCCCACTCCTCAGCTACAATATCCGGACCCCTTCTACTGTTGGTACGGGGCACGGAACCCCGCCGATCCTTCACTACTGGAATACCAACATAATCTGCCCGAGGATACCAACAGGCCCCTCAGGCGCGACATCCCCGGAAGGCCCATTCTGCTAACTGTGGCCTGCTAGCTATCTATAGCATATTGGACTGTTAGCTGATCCATCGGCCAGTTTCTTGGACCACTATACCCATTTTGCCAATTGGACTTAGATCCCTCTGCTTCTTGGAACTATACTAATTTAACGACTGGTCTATTGACTTCACCGCACGAGGAGGCAAAAACAGACTTTCCCCCATCGTGATGTCCCTCTAACGCCCTTATACTAGCTTGCTAGCCCCCGCCTGCTAACTGCTAGCTTGCTAGCCCCGGCCTGCTATCTGTCTGAATCACCGTGTCCCCAGCCAGCCCAACCACTCACCATACAATAATTTGGCTACGCATGCCTCTCCCTAATGTCAATATGCCTTGTCCCATACTGTCCTGGTTAGTGATTACTGTCTTATTTCACTATAGAGCCTTTAGCCCTGCTCAATATGCCTTAACCAACCATGTTGTTCCACCTCCCACATGTGCATCGCATCACATCACCTGGTTTAAACGACTCTAGAGACTATATCTCGCTCATCATTACTCAATGCCTAGGTTTACCTCCAATGTACTCACATTCTACCATACCTTTGTCTGTACATTATGCATTGAATTTATGCTATCACTACCGATAAATCCACAATAATTGAGAATTTCAAGTAGCATTTTTCTACGGCTGGCTATGCTTTACACCTGGCTACCCCTACCCCGTTCAACAGCCCAGCTCTCCCCACAGGAACTCGGCCAAACCTCCCCCACTTCTCCTTCACCCAGATCTAGATAGCTGATGTACTGAAAGAGCTGCAAAATCTGGACCCCTACAAATCAGCCGGGCTAGACCCTCTCTTTATTAAATGATCTGCCGAAATTATTGCAACCCCTATTACTACCTTGTTCAACCTCTCTTTCATAATCGACTGATATTCCGATAGATTGGAAAGCTGCCGCGGTTATCCCCCTCTTCAAAGGGGGAGACACTCTAGACCCAAACTGCTACAGACCTATATCTATTCTACCCTGTCTTTCTAAAAGCAAAGTCAACAGATTACCGACCATTTCAAATCTCACCATACCTTCTCCGCTATGCAATCTGGTTTCAGAGCTGGTCATGGGTGCACCTCAGCCTCGCGCAAGGTCCTAAACTATATCATAACCGCCATCGATAAGAGACATTACTGTGCAGCTGTCTTCATCGACCTGGCTAAGGCTTTCGACTCTGTCAGTCACAACATCCTAATTGGCAGACTCAACAGCCTTGGTTTCTCAAATGAATGCCTCGCTTGGTTCACCAACTACTTCTCGGGTGGAGTTCAGTATGTCAAATCGGAGGGCCTGTTGTCCGGACCTCTGGAAGTCTCTATGGGGGTGCCACAGGGTTCAATTCTCGGGCCGACTCTCTTCTCTGTATACATCAATGATGCCGCTCTCGCTGCTGGTGATTCTTTGATTCACCTCTACGCAGACGACACAATTCTGTATACCTCTGGCCCTTCGTTTGGACAACTAACCTCCAGATGAGCTTCAATGCCATACAACTCTCCTTCCGTGGCCTCCAACTGCTCTTAAATGCAAGTAAAACTAAATGCATGCTCTTCAACCGATCGCTGCCCGCACCTGCCCGCCCATCCAGCATCACTACTCCGATTCTGACTTAGAATATGTGGACAACTACAAATACCTAGGTGTCGGGTTAGACTGTAAACTCTCCTTCCAGACTCACATCAAACATCTCCAATCCAAAATTAAATCTAGAATCAGCTTCTTATTTTGCAACAAAGCATCCTTCACTCATGCTGCCAAACATACCCTCGTAAAACTGACCATCCAACTGATCCTCGACTTCGGCGATGTAAAATTGGAAAATTGCAAGATTATGTTATAATGCTTGTATTACATTATAATCATATTACATCAATATTACATCTATTGTAATAATATTACATCTATAATAATAGAGTATTGTGTGTGTGTTCCACTGAGGATGGGCCTCTATGAGATAGCACTGACAGAGGAGATTTACGATGTCTTTGGGTAATAAAGCCTAAAGAGCATTCCAGATAACATGAGCTAATGGTTCTGTTCTATGCCGTATCAGGGAGAGACGGTTCCCTTTTAGAGTGAGGGGGCCAGAAACTGCACCTGTACATAGCTCATCTGTAAATAGCCCATCCAATCTACTTCATCCCCATACTGTATATATTTATTTATTTATCTTGCTCCTTTCCACCCCAGTATCTCAACTTTCACATTCATCTTCTGCACATTCTTCCATTCCAGTGTTTAATTATATTGTAATTAATTTGCCACCATAGTCTATTTATTGCCTTACCTCTCTTATCCTACCTCATTTGCACATGCTGTACATGCTGTATATAGATCTTTCTACTGTATTATTGATTGTATGTCAAACTGCTTTGCTTTTTCTTGGCCAGGTCGCAGTTGCAAATGAGAACTTGTTCTCAACTAGCCTACCTGGTTAAATAAAGGTGAAATAAAACATACTGTCTCTATCTAGAGTTGAACAGATTCAATATGAGAAAGTTCAACCAACCACCTCAGTCTCCTCCAACTCCTACTCAACCGAGCCACTGAGATTACTGCTGATGTGAACGACTTCATTGACTCCTCTGAGCCACAGACTACTGCTGATGTGAACAACTCTATTGACTCCTCTGAGCCACAGACTACTGCTGATGTGAACAACTCCATTGACTCCTCTGAGCCACAGACTACTGCTGATGTGAACAACTCCATTGACTCCTCTGAGCCACAGACTACTGCTGATGTGAACAACTCCATTGACTCCTCTGAGCCACAGACTACTGCTGATGTGAACGACTCCATTGACTCCTCTGAGCCACAGATTACTGCTGATGTGAACGACTCCATTGACTCCTCTGAGCCACAGATTACTGCTGATGTGAACGACTCCATTGACTCCTCTGAGCCACAGATTACTGCTGATGTGAACGACTCCATTGACTCCTCTGAGCCACAGATTACTGCTGATGTGAACAACTCCATTGACTCATCTGAGCCACAGACTACTGCTGATGTGAACAACTCCATTGACTCCTCTGAGCCACAGACTACTGCTGATGTGAACAACTCCATTGACTCCTCTGAGCCACAGACTACTGCTGATGTGAACAACTCCATTGACTCCTCTGAGCCACAGACTACTGCTGATGTGAACGACTCCATTGACTCCTCTGAGCCACAGACTACTGCTGATGTGAACAACTCCATTGACTCCTCTGAGCCACAGACTACTGCTGATGTGAACAACTCCATTGACTCCTCTGAGCCACAGACTACTGCTGATGTGAACAACTCCATTGACTCCTCTGAGCCACAGACTACTGCTGATGTGAACAACTCCATTGACTCCTCTGAGCCAAAGACTACTGCTGATGTGAACAACTCCATTGACTCCTCTGAGCCAAAGACTACTGCTGATGTGAACAACTCCATTGACTCCTCTGAGCCAAAGACTACTGCTGATGTGAACAACTCCATTGACTCCCATTAGGAACATTAAACAAATCAGTCAAAGGGAAGAATAAAGAAGCCAACCCAACACAATCCATCAGATGACGAACGAGTTCTACTGAACCAGGCCTCGGCCGTGTATCAAATGGAACCCTATTCCCTATATAGTGCACTACTTTTGACTGGGGCCCATAGGGCTCTATATAGGGAATAGGGTGCCACTTGGGATACACCCTGGAGATCACCACAGTAAATCATGTGTATATGAAACATGCACTAAGTACTGTAGCTCTAACATTGCCCTGAGTATGAAACAAGTATGCAAATGTATGAAAAAGTATGCAAATGTATGAAAAAGTATGCAAATGTATGAAAAAGTATACACGTAAGTCGTTCTGGATAAGAGCATCTGCTAAATGACTCAAACGTTTTTTTTTTAATGTAAGCTAACCTGGCTAATCTATATCTCTCTATAATCTGTACTATACCATCATCATCAGAAAACACTTAGGGGAATATTTAGTCAGTGGTGGAAAAAAAATCTGAGCTGCTGTCCAAACAAATGGTTTCCCTTTAAATACAGTAAACATGTTTATTCATAAGGGATTAGGAATGTGGTTTACAGCGGCAGTTACGCGAATGTGTTCTGTGTCTTGAATCTGCATAGTTACATTGCACAGCCATATACACAATGTACAAAACGTTAAAGAACACCTGCTCTTTCCATGACATAGACTGACCAGGTGAATCCAGGTGAAAGCTATGATCCCTTATTGATGTCACTTGTCAAATCCACTTCAATCAGTGTAGATGAAGGGGAGGACAAAAGGTTAAAGAAGGATTTTTAAGCCTTGAGATAATTGAGGCATGGATTGTGTGTGTGTGCCATTCAGGGGGTGACCGGGAAAGACACGACATATAACCATTTTTGATCAGGGTATGGTAGTACTGTAGCTGCCAGGTGTAACAGTATAACTTTAGACCGTCCCCTCGTCCATACCCGGGGGCGAACCAGGGACCCTCTGCACACATCAACAACAGTCACCCACGAAGCATCGTTACCCATCGCTCCACAAAAGCCGCGGCCCTTGCAGAGCAAGCGGTACTACTACTTCAAGGTCTCAGAGCAAGTGACGTCACCGATTGAAACGCTATTTAGCGCGCAACACCGCTAACTAAGCTAGCCGTTTCACATCCGTTACACAGGCATGCCGGTTTAGGTCAAGAATTGCAATGCTGCTGGGTTTTTCACGCTGAACAGTTGTATCAAGAATGGTCCACCACCCAAAGGACATCCGGCCAACATTTTGATTTGATTTAACCTTTAT
This sequence comes from Oncorhynchus keta, assembly GCF_023373465.1. Taxonomy (NCBI): domain Eukaryota; kingdom Metazoa; phylum Chordata; class Actinopteri; order Salmoniformes; family Salmonidae; genus Oncorhynchus; species Oncorhynchus keta. Next base: position 65,183,647 of record NC_068430.1, on the reverse strand, counting down.
TTAACGAGGCAAGTCAGTTAAGAACAAATTCTTATTGATGGCCTACCCCAGCCAAACTCTAACCCGGAAGACACTTGGCCAATTGTGCGCCGCCCTATGGGACTTGTGATACAGCCTGGAATCGAACCAGGGTCTGTAGTGATGCTTCTAGGGGAGGTGCAACTCAATATTAGAAAGGGGTTCTTAATGTTTGGTATGCTCAGTGTAAATGATTGTTATGTACGGTGTCCATGTTAGGACAGCCTCACTTTGTCCTAATATGGACACCTTATCCTATGGATGGATGTTATACCATGGCATGTTTTGAAACCTCATGTTTTGTCCTAATGGGACGTTTTAGAGTAAGAGGGCCACTTTAAAGTATGTGAAGGCTCCCACGTCCAAACCCAAGACTTGTGCTCTAAGGCCCACAATGTAGTCAAAATAGAGAAACAGCATTGGATGAACCAATAAGAATGTATTTTTCCAATACCTTCGCATTATCACAGATTCTTACCTTGCAGACCATTTTGATTGAAATGCGATGTGACCATGGCACAACAAGGACTTTTTACTCTACTGTGTGTGTGTGTTTCTGTGTGTGTGTGTATGTATTCTACAGCAACAGTGCTATTATGTTCATGATTATGTTATTTCATGCTGTTCCGTATCAGAAAATTGTTTCTACAGCATAGCAAGTTGGTAGTGTGAGGTCAAAATATGTCTGTGTCAAAACACTCTTAAACTTAAAGTCCTAAACCCAAAATGAAAGGGGGGTAAAGGGGGGTAAATTCTTAATGTTGATCTCTCTCATTAATTACACAAGGGCAAAACAAAGACAAAACCATATGGCACCCATTTCAGGCATTCAAGTGGTTCATTCCGAAACTCACACTGCCCATAAGAAGAGAGGACTCCTCTTGAAGCATCAATGAAAGTGGACCTGGTAATTACTGATCATTAAATCAAATAAAATGTTATTTGTCACATGCTTCGTTAACAACAGGTGTAGACTAACAGGGAAATGCTTACTTATGGGTCATTTTCAAACAATGCAGAATTAAAGATATAGATTTTTGTTAAATGGAAATAGTGACCCGAGGAATAAATAAATACACAGTGAAGAGTAAAAATAGAATGGCTAAATACAGGAAGTACCAGGTAATAAAGGTAATAACAAATCTAATTGTATTTGTCACATGCGCCGAATACAACAGGTAGACCTTACAGTGAAATGCTTACTTACAATCCCTTAACCAGCAATGCAGTTTTTTTTAAATACCGAAAAAAAAGAAAAAAAAGAGCAGCAGTAAAATAACAATAGCGAGGCTCCCTGTATAACATGCCTACAGGGAGTACCGGGGGAACGAGGTAATTGAGGTAGATATGTACATATAGGTAGGTTTAAAGTGACTAGGCAACAGGATAGATAATAGACAGTAGCAGCAGCTATGTGGGGAGTGTAAAAGTGTGTGTGTGTCGCATCAGTATGCATTTGTGCGCGTGTTATGTGTGTGTTGGCTTATGTAGTGTGTGTGTGTGTGTGTGTGTGTGTGTGTGTGTGTGTGTGTGTGTGTGTGTGTGTGTGTGTGTGTGTGTGTGTGTGTGTGTGTGTGTGTGTGTGTGTGTGTGTGTGTGTGTGTGTGTGTGTTGGGGTGTCAGTATAAGTATGTGTGAGTGTGTGGGTAGAATCCAGTGTGTGCGCACAGTGTCAGTGCAAGAGAGTAAAAAAGGGTCAATGCAGGTAGTCTGGGTAGCCATTTGATTAGATATTTAGCAGTCTTGTTTAGCAGTCTTTTAGCTTGGGGGTAGAAGTTGTTCAGGGTCCTGTTAGTTCCAGACTTGGTGTACTGGTACCGCTTGCCACGCGGTAACAGAGAGAATAGTCTATGACTTGGGTGGCTGGAGTCTGAACATTTTCAGGGCCTTCCTCTGACACCGCCTGGTATACAGGTCCTGGATGGCAGGGTCCTGGATATACAGGTCCTGGATATACAGGTCCTGGATGGCAGGGTCCTGGATGGCAGGGTCCTGGATGGCAGGGTCCTGGATATACAGGTCCTGGATGGCAGGGTCCTGGTATACAGGTCCTGGATGGCAGGGTCCTGGATATACAGGTCCTGGATGGCAGGGTCCTGGTATACAGGTCCTGGATGGCAGGGTCCTGGTATACAGGTCCTGGATGGCAGGGTCCTGGTATACAGGTCCTGGATGGCAGGGTCCTGGATATACAGGTCCTGGATGGCAGGGTCCTGGTATACAGGTCCTGGATGGCAGGGTCCTGGATATACAGGTCCTGGATGGCAGGGTCCTGGATATACAGGTCCTGGATGGCAGGGTCCTGGATATACAGGTCCTGGATGGCAGGGTCCTGGATGGCAGGGTCCTGGATATACAGGTCCTGGATGGCAGGGTCCTGGATATACAGGTCCTGGATGGCAGGGTCCTGGATATACAGGTCCTGGATGGCAAGGTCCTGGATGGCAGGGTCCTGGATATACAGGTCCTGGATGGCAGGGTCCTGGATATACAGGTCCTGGATGGCAGGGTCCTGGATATACAGGTCCTGGATGGCAGGGTCCTGGATGGCAGGGTCCTGGTATACAGGTCCTGGATGGCAGGGTCCTGGATATACAGGTCCTGGATGGCAGGGTCCTGGATATACAGGTCCTGGATGGCAGGGTCCTGGATATACAGGTCCTGGATGGCAGGGTCCTGGATATACAGGTCCTGGATGGCAGGGTCCTGGATATACAGGTCCTGGATGGCAGGGTCCTGGATGTACAGGTCCTGGATGGCAGGGTCCTGGATATACAGGTCCTGGATGGCAAGGTCCTGGATGGCAGGGTCCTGGATATACAGGTCCTGGATGGCAGGGTCCTGGATATACAGGTCCTGGATGGCAGGGTCCTGGATATACAGGTCCTGGATGGCAGGGTCCTGGATATACAGGTCCTGGATGGCAGGGTCCTGGATATACAGGTCCTGGATGGCAGGGTCCTGGTATACAGGTCCTGGATGGCAGGGTCCTGGATATACAGGTCCTGGATGGCAGGGTCCTGGATATACAGGTCCTGGATGGCAGGGTCCTGGATATACAGGTCCTGGATGGCAGGGTCCTGGATATACAGGTCCTGGATGGCAGGGTCCTGGATATACAGGTCCTGGATGGCTCCAGTGATGTGCTGGGCCATACTCACCACCCTCTGTAGTACCTTGTGATCGGGTGCCTTGCAGTTGCCGTACCAAGCGGTGATGCAGCCAGTAGATCTTTTGAGGATCTGAGGGCCCATGCCAAAAATGTTCAGCCTCCTAGGGGGAAGAGGCGCTGTCGTGCCCCCTTCACAACTGTGTGGCTGGACCATGTCCATGTTCATCCATGATCAGCTCTGTTGTCTTGCTGATGTTAATCATGTTCCAGAGGGGAGATGTGGTGTGTTGTGGAGGCTAGGAGATAAGAGCTCGGCATTAGGGGGCTGTTATGGTTGTGAGTGACAACTCCATCACAGTGAGACGTTGTAAACACTGGAGGCGACAGCGGGATGCATTAAGGCGTTATCACGCCGCCGTGAGAAATGCAAAACATGACAGCTAATATTGGCGGTGCCTGTGATGAGAGGTGGCAGCGCCGATTGTTGGCAGCTGAGGTGTGTGTGTGAGAGAGAGAGAGAGAGAGAGAGAGAGAGAGAGAGAGAGAGAGAGAGATAAATGGAGGGTGTGTGTTTGTGCTCGCTCAATTCCCAACAATTGAGAGAAAAGCTTCACAGGAGCTCAGTGACAGTCTCTGCTGGCAAACGCTCCAACTGGGGCCTTGAAACACATCTCACACTCAAGTCAACCTGTCTAACTGCTCCGCGAGGCTCAGAGAGACTCATCTTTCCTTCTATTCAAAGCTCTGTTTTTCTGTTGTTCTTTTGAATTTCTTTTCACGTTGGAATCAGCTGTCAGGGCTGGCTTTGGTTGTCTGTACATCCTCCAGGGTGAAAAAAGACTCAATGCAAATTAACACAGACAGACAGACAGACAGACAGACAGACAGACAGACAGACAGACAGACAGACACAGAGAGAGAGAGAGAGAGAGAGAGAGAGAGAGAGAGAGAATGAGTCAACCTCTCCCTATAGCGCTGGAGCCTACCCTCTTCTCTAGTTTTTTTCCCCATTCGCTCCACTAAATTCAACATCCTTGACTGTCCATCCAGTGACATAACTCTGACAGTGTGTATACTGAGGGATGAGTTTCTATGAAATGAGAGGGGGAGTGAGATAGAGAGATGTGAAAGAGATTAAGAAAGAGGTATGAAGGATGGAAAGGGAAGAGACAGCAGAGAGGTGATTGAGTGCGAGATATGGAGGTGGAAGGACGCTGAAGGCGAGAGAGAGGAAGAGAGAGGTGTAAATCTTCTTCCAGCTTGAATATGGTGCATTAAATATGACATGGGAAATGAGGGCAGGGAGAGAAGAGATAGAGGAGTCACAGCTCCAGTAGTCGTTGCCTGGATCATGTCCTCTCTCTCCCAGTGCTTCCCTGAGGGGCACCCATGTCATATCCTGTCCTCCTTAGAGCCAGCTTCCTGAAATAGCACTGGAGTGTATTGGGCGAAGCCTCCCAGCAGTGTACTACTGTATGAATGAGCACTGCTTGCTAATCTCCCAGAGACTAAGCCTACATGCTGTGAATATATCAGGCGCTAACATCTTAGCATACTGTATATCATGTGCTAACATCTTAGCATACTGTATATCATGTGCTAACATCTTAGCATACTGTATATCATGCACTAACATATTAGCATACTGTATACCATGCACTAACATCTTAGCATACTGTATACCATGCACTAACATATTAGCATACTGTGTAGCAGGCACTAACAATTAGTATGTCTGCCAGTCCCTAGCATTGCAGCGTTAGCATCCTCCTATCTACTACTGTATATGAGCGCTGCTTGGATTGTCTCCTGGATACTAATCCTACACATTGTGCGTGCTGTATATCAGGCACTTACATCTTAGAGTTAGCATCTTACTATCTGCTACTGTATATGAGAGCTGCTTAGATGTTTCCCAGTGATTAGGCCCAGGCCCGGTCCTGGCTGTTCTACCACCCTAGACCCTAAACATTGTCGCTCTCCTCCCCCGCAAAACTAAAATAGTGTAGGTTACACTGTCGGCACCGGCAATGGAATTTTATGAATGCCCATCCATGTGTTAGGCACAGTGAGAAATGCAGAGATATTATCTTTTTGGCTAGGATGCAGCTTGTTTAAAAAAAATGTATGAATACAAACTTGAAATCACTGACTATCATGATTATCAGTTGTGAGGAGCCTGATTGTCCATTTTACTTTGACCTGTCCTGTTTTTAGGGCATTTTAAGATATATTGAATATTGTTTGTTAACATGGCATATTCACATCGAAGAACATTGCTTATTTTATTGGGCCCATGGGGTTAGGCTATTTGATAGGAGAAACGTGCATGATGTAGCCCAAAAAGTGATCTTTCTACCGGAGGCTATTGGCGAAATGGTTTATGTTAGATATTTTTTTCATGGGAATGTTGGTGGAGCTCTGCAGCAGTGCGTCCAACAGCACCCCGGAGAAGCGCGCTGGGAATGGACAAGCTAAATGGGCCCTGCTTATCACGAGGCGACATCAGAGCTCACCTAAATAGCCCATATGCCACTTGTGGAGAGAAATTGCCATTGTTACCGGGCAGAATTATGTGAGGTGTTATGTATTGTTGGATGTGCATCTTAGTCAGTTTAGCTCGGAAAATGCCGCCCTCATCAATCTGCCACACCATGCGCTGCCTAATCCTGCATAATGAACAGGCCGCTACTGACCAGGTCTTCTGTAATGAACACGAGGGGAGACATGGAGCTGGTTTCAAGCGCAGGGCGCACGCAGCAGGTGTTGATTGCAACGGACCACAGGAGGAGGCAGGTAGCTGGGTCCAGGGGCAGGCAGAAGGTCATACACAGGGGGTCCAAAAGGGCAACAGTACAGGCAGGGAGAAGGTTAGTAATGTAGTCTGGGAAATCAGGCAATAGGTAGAAAACAAGAAATCCGATAGGAAATCCGATACAGGCAGGGAATAGGCAAAAGGCGTCATTAGTGAGGCAGGCAAAAACTATCATACACGGGAGGAGTCAATCACAGGAAGAACAGCGCTCCGAAAGCCTTGTGTCACAAAACAAACAATACCTCACAGTGACGGGGTGCAAAGAACTGAACTAAACAGTGTGTGGTAATGACATCCAGGTGTGTGAACAGGTGATTAGAATTCAGGTGATTGGGATCTGGAGAGTGAGCGGCGTTCAGGGAAAGTGGGCTGGAAAGTGAGCTGCGTTCAGAGGATCTAGTTGTTTGAGGGTGTGAGCTGGAAGCAGGCGTTACACCTACACACTGTCACAACCTAGCATTAACAGTAACATTCCCTGTATCTACTTTCATTGGGAGAGTTCGGCAAAACAGTGAGTGGTTGCAGAAGCTAAATGAGAGGGTTGCGTTTGACACTGCCTCTCGCTGAGGGGGAACATTCTAACCCCTGACACTTAGAGCCTCCTTTGTTTGGGAGCCGGCTATGACACTTTTAAGATAGCGGGGCCTGGTTAGAGCGTTGGGCCAGTAACCGAAAGGTTGCAGGGTCAAATCCCCAAGCTGACAAAGTAAAAAACTGTCGTTCTGCCCATGAACAAGGTAGTTAACCCTACTGTTCCCCAGTAGGCCGTCATTGTAAATAAGAATTTGTTCCTAACTGGCTTGCCTAGATAAATAAATGTTACATTTTAAAATGTAAAAAATATCTGTGTCAAATAAATGAATTCCTCTTGCCTCAGAGCGATCATTACTGTCTCTTACAAACAAAGGCAGGGAGCATTCTTCTGGCTGCGAGGGCCCGCGGTGAACAATCTTCGACACCGACAGCACAGTGAAAGATAACGAAGGGGAAAAAGTAATAATGAATACCTCAGCAGTGCTAGTAGCAGCTGTAGCTGTTCGTCTCACAATTAGTATTCAGTCTCACTCCAGGCAATTGATTAATGTATTCATCTCAGAGGGAACGAGAGAAGAAGAGGAGAGGGGTGAACAACTAATCTGAGTTATGCCTCGGTAGGTAAGCTCCTGGACTTTATCAGCCCGGGCCAGTAACGACAACCAAGAATGGATGTTTTTTCCCTACTTTTCTCGAAAACACGATATGGTGTAGTGTCGGTAGCTTCCCACCGGCAGCCATTAGAGAACTCTGAAGACTACTAATGTATCAGTGGTAAGCCCTGTAGTGAATACTACGGGGTGTCAGGACTGGGGGGGGTAACCGGCTTAGGGGGAGAAGCGATGAGCTAGCAACCTATGGTCAAAGCTGGATGTGCTTTGTGCAGTTTACAAGGTAATTGAGGCGGCTCTAGCGTTGCAGTCACCTTGCTGGTACGGAACGAATATGAGATAAGGTTTTGCATGGAAATTCCTCATTAAGAGCGAGAGGGGAATAGTGCTTATGCCACGGGAGTATAGGCCTGTTGAGAGAGGATATATTTTTCCCCCTTAACATGCACCTTCTGGCACTGTGGCTGGGCTGCGGTATCAGGGAAACAGATTGGGGGCAAATGTTGGCAAGCTGGTGATTGCAAAGGGAGGCAATAGGTTTACTGTAGTTATACGGCGAGGACTTGGTGTACATGTCGAGGCAGAAGTGCTCAAGTGAAGTGCGGAACATTTTGCTCTTGGCAGAGCGCAATGACTTTCCTGAGGCTACATCACAATTGTCCACCGAACCGGTGAGTAACAGATCACAGGATGCAGACATCTGCAGAGTCTGGAAGAACTCTAGGCTATCTTCATGATCTATATTACACGGTGCAATCAGACACATACTATGTAGCCCGTGGATCTGCACATTACAAATATAATTAGTATTCAACCAAAATGCCTCCAGAGTCTCCATCCAATCTACTTTATTACAATTCACCTGCATACACTCCATGCCAGCTAAACTGGCCTGAGGCAAAGCAGGAAGTGTTGCTGATGCTGCTGCTCTCCCCATGTGATTGTACTTCCTGCGGAGGCTATAGCACGAGATTGTCATGCGAGATTTGCTCGACACACGCTGATGAGGAAAGGCGCTAAGGGGGGAGTGGGTAGTGGGGGGGTAGGTGCTCGCACTGATAAACAACATGTACGAAACATGTAGAGAGCACGGAGGGCGAGGGGGAATCAGGGGGCAAACGGTGCGTGCCAATCACCACCTCGCCAAGAGAAGAGGGTGGCTTTCAAATGGCCTCACATTTCTAGTGTACTAACGATGACTGTAGTTCCTGATGAAAGGCTAGAGGTTCTATACCTGCCTTCATCACAACTATATTCTCAAATGGTAGAGCACCACTTTCTAGGCCTTCGACTCTCTCTTTGTGCAGTGTGGATGACCAATGATAATGGTTACTGCTAATGGACCACAGTCTTCACATGTTAATGCAGCACCTTTTCACTTCTCCATTAACAGCGATCTCCCCATCTATTGGTCAGGTACACAATGTGTCTCATCCCCTTGTCCCACAAGACAAGTCAATTGCTGTAAGCCCGATCATAACAACGACACTGTGTGCCGTCATTACAATGACTCTTTAGTTATTGTAATGATAGCACACAGTAGACTCTTTAGTTAAACAGCTCTGGTTCTGGCTGGTACTGGGACCCACTCCATCTCCTTAGCCACGTAGGGAGCTATTACATGAATCTGTCGAGACAGAGTCTGCCTCCCAGACGGCACCCTATTCCCTATATAGCCCACTACTTTTGACCAGAGCCGCATATGCCCTGGACAAAAGTAGTCCACCAAATAGGGAATAGGGTGCAATTTGGGATGCAAGCAGGAACTCAGGGAGGAGGGCTGTAGCTCTTTGTCCCACTAGGGAGACAATATACACTGAGTGAGCTAGCTCTTAGACAAATATAGTACTGAAAGTGAAACATGGCGGTTTGGGGCATAAGAGACTGTCGCCTTGTTATCACTGTAAACTGCAGGGCAGAAATGGGTTTTAGAGGGAACTGCCTTTGATCCAGTCGTCTCCAAACAGTATCTTACTTATATTCATGAAATATTCCTCTTTCTTCTTCCTCCTCTCCCTCTGTCATTTGCATCTAATTACTTCCTTTTCTTTATGCAGAAATTCATTTTAAATGCAGATCTCTCAATTATACCTTCTACTTCCTCTCAATTCATCCCTCTAACAGTCTACAGTAATTCCTCCATTCTCTATCCCTCCTCCATTCTCTATCCCTCCTCCTTTCTCTATCCCTCCTCCTTTCTCTATCCCTCCTCCGTTCTCTATCCCTCCTCCGTTCTCTATCCCTCCTCCATTCTCTATCCCTCCTCCATTCTCTATCCCTCCTCCATTCTCTATCCCTCCTCCATTCTCTATCCCTCATCCGTTCTCTATCCCTCATCCGTTCTCTATCCCACCTCCATTCTCTATCCCTCATCCGTTCTCTATCCCTCATCCGTTCTCTATCCCACCTCCATTCTCTATCCCTCCTCCATTCTTTATCCCTCCTCCATTCTCTATCCCTCCTCCGTTCTCTATCCCTCATCCGTTCTCTATCCCTCATCCGTTCTCTATCCCTCATCCGTTCTTCATCCCATTTCCATTCTCTATCCCTTATCCGTTCTCTATCCCACCTCCGTTCTCTATCCTCCTCCTTTCTCTATCCCTCATCCGTTCTCTATCCCTCATCCGTTCTCTATCCCTCATCCGTTCTCTATCCCACCTCCATTCTCTATCCCACATCCGTTCTCTATCCCTCATCCGTTCTCTATCCCTCATCCGTTCTCTATCCCACCTCCATTCTCTATCCCACCTCCATTCTCTATCCCTCCTCCATTCTCTATCCCTCCTCCATTCTCTATCCCTCATCCGTTCTCTATCCCTCATCCGTTCTCTATCCCTCATCCGTTCTCTATCCCTCATCCGTTCTCTATCCCACCTCCATTCTCTATCCCTCCTCCATTCTCTATCCCTCCTCCATTCTCTATCCCTCCTCCATTCTCTATCCCTCCTCCATTCTCTATCACTCCTCCGTTCTGTATCCCTCATCCGTTCTCTATCCCTCATCCGTTCTTCATCCCATCTCCATTCTCTATCCCTTATCCATTCTCTATCCCACCTCCGTTCTCTATCCTCCTCCTTTCTCTATCCCTCATCCGTTCTCTATCCCTCATCCGTTCTCTATCCCTCATCCGTTCTCTATCCCACCTCCATTCTCTATCCCTCCTCCATTCTCTATCCCACCTCCATTCTCTATCCCACCTCCATTCTCTATCCCACCTCCATTCTCTATCCCACCTCCATTCTCTATCCCTCCTCCATTCTCTATCCCTCCTCCATTCTCTATCCCTCATCAGTTCTCTATCCCTCATCCGTTCTCTATCCCTCATCCGTTCTCTATCCCACCTCCATTCTCTATCCCTCATCCGTTCTCTATCCCTCATCCGTTCTCTATCCCTCATCCGTTCTCTATCCCTCCTCCTTTCTCTATCCCTCCTCCATTCTCTATCCCTCCTCCATTCTATATCCCTCATCCATTCTCTATCCCTCATCAGTTCTCTATCCCTCATCCGTTCTCTATCCCACCTCCATTCTCTATCCCTCATCCGTTCTCTATCCCTCATCCGTTCTATATCCCTCATCCGTTCTCTATCCCACCTCCATTCTCTATCCCGCATCCGTTCTCTATCCCTCATCCGTTCTCTATCCCTCATCCGTTCTCTATCCCTCATCCATTCTCTATCCCTCATCCGTTCTCTATCCCTCCTCCATTCTCTATCCCTCATCCATTCTCTATCCCTCATCCATTCTCTATCCCTCATCCATTCTCTATCCCTCATCCGTTCTCTATCCCTCATCAGTTCTCTATCCCTCATCCGTTCTCTATCCCACCTCCATTCTCTATCCCTCATCCGTTCTCTATCCCTCATCCGTTCTATATCCCTTATCCGTTCTCTATCCCTCATCCATTCTCTATCCCTCATCCATTCTATATCCCTCATCCATTCTCTATCCCTCATCAGTTCTATATCCCTCATCCGTTCTCTATCCCACCTCCATTCTCTATCCCTCATCCGTTCTCTATCCCTCATCCGTTCTATATCCCTCCTCCATTCTCTATCCCTCATCCGTTCTCTATCCCTCATCCGTTCTATATCCCTTATCCGTTCTCTATCCCACCTCCATTCTCTATCCCTCATCCGTTCTCTATCCCTCATCCGTTCTATATCCCTTATCTGTTCTCTATCCCACCTCCGTTCTCTATCCCTCCTCCCTTCTCTATCCCTCCTCCCTTCTCTATCCCTCATCCATTCTCTATCCCTCATCCGTTCTCTATCCCACCTCCATTCTCTATCCCTCCTCCATTCTCTATCCCACCTCCATTCTCTATCCCACCTCCATTCTCTATCCCACCTCCATTCTCTATCCCACCTCCATTCTCTATCCCTCCTCCATTCTCTATCCCTCCTCCATTCTCTATCCCTCATCCGTTCTCTATCCCTCATCCGTTCTCTATCCCTCATCCGTTCTCTATCCCACCTCCATTCTCTATCCCACCTCCATTCTCTATCCCACCTCCATTCTCTATCCCTCCTCCGTTCTCTATCCCTCATCCGTTCTCTATCCCTCATCCGTTCTCTATCCCACCTCCATTCTCTATCCCACCTCCATTCTCTATCCCACCTCCATTCTCTATCCCACCTCCATTCTCTATCCCACCTCCATTCTCTATCCCTCCTCCGTTCTCTATCCCTCATCCGTTCTCTATCCCTCATCCGTTCTCTATCCCTCATCCGTTCTCTATCCCTCATCCGTTCTCTATCCCACTTCCATTCTCTATCCCACCTCCATTCTCTATCCCACCTCCGTTCTCTATCCCTCATCCGTTCTCTATCCCTCATCCGTTCTCTATCCCTCATCCGTTCTCTATCCCACCTCCGTTCTCTATCCCTCATCCGTTCTCTATCCCTCATCCGTTCTCTATCCCTCCTCCGTTCTCTATCCCTCATCCGTTCTCTATCCCTCATCCGTTCTCTATCCCTCCTCCATTCTCTATCCCTCCTCCATTCTCTATCCCTCCTCCATTCTCTATCCCTCCTCCATTCTCTATCCCTCATCCATTCTCTATCCCTCATCCATTCTCTATCCCTCATCCGTTCTCTATCCCTCATCCGTTCTCTATCCCTCATCCGTTCTCTATCCCACCTCCATTCTCTATCCCACCTCCATTCTCTATCCCTCCTCCATTCTCTATCCCTCCTCCATTCTCTATCCCTCCTCCATTCTCTATCCCTCCTCCTTTCTCTATCCCTCCTCCATTCTCTATCCCACCTCCATTCTCTATCCCACCTCCATTCTCTATCCCTCCTCCATTCTCTATCCCTCCTCCATTCTCTATCCCTCCTCCATTCTCTATCCCTCATCCGTTCTCTATCCCTCATCCGTTCTCTATCCCTCATCCGTTCTCTATCCCACCTCCATTCTCTATCCCACCTCCATTCTCTATCCCACCTCCATTCTCTATCCCACCTCCATTCTCTATCCCTCCTCCATTCTCTATCCCTCATCCGTTCTCTATCCCTCCTCCATTCTCTATCCCACCTCCATTCTCTATCCCTCCTCCATTCTCTATCCCTCCTCCATTCTCTATCCCTCCTCCATTCTCTATCCCACCTCCATTCTCTATCCCACCTCCATTCTCTATCCCTCCTCCATTCTCTATCCCTCCTCCATTCTCTATCCCTCATCCGTTCTCTATCCCTCATCCGTTCTCTATCCCTCATCCGTTCTCTATCCCACCTCCATTCTCTATCCCACCTCCTTTCTCTATCCCTCCTCCATTCTCTATCCCTCCTCCATTCTCTATCCCTCCTCCATTCTCTATCCCTCATCCATTCTCTATCCCTCATCCATTCTCTATCCCTCATCCATTCTCTATCCCTCATCCGTTCTCTATCCCTCATCCGTTCTCTATCCCTCATCCGTTCTCTATCCCACCTCCATTCTCTATCCCTCATCCGTTCTCTATCCCTCATCCGTTCTCTATCCCTCATCCGTTCTCTATCCCTCCTCCATTCTCTATCCCTCCTCCATTCTCTATCCCTCCTCCATTCTCTATCCCTCATCCATTCTATATCCCTCATCCATTCTCTATCCCTCATCAGTTCTCTATCCCTCATCCGTTCTCTATCCCACCTCCATTCTCTATCCCTCATCCGTTCTCTATCCCTCATCCGTTCTATATCCCTTATCCGTTCTCTATCCCTCATCCATTCTATATCCCTCATCCATTCTCTATCCCTCATCAGTTCTATATCCCTCATCCGTTCTCTATCCCACCTCCATTCTCTATCCCTCATCCGTTCTCTATCCCTCATCCGTTCTATATCCCTCCTCCATTCTCTATCCCTCATCCGTTCTCTATCCCTCATCCGTTCTCTATCCCTCATCCGTTCTATATCCCTTATCTGTTCTCTATCCCACCTCCATTCTCTATCCCTCATCCGTTCTCTATCCCTCATCCGTTCTATATCCCTTATCTGTTCTCTATCCCACCTCCGTTCTCTATCCCTCCTCCCTTCTCCATCCCTCCTCCCTTCTCTATCCCTCATCCATTCTCTATCCCTCCTCCATTCTCTATCCCTCCTCCATTCTCTATCCCTCCTCCATTCTCTATCCCTCATCTGTTCTCTATCCCACCTAAATTCTCTATCCCACCTCCATTCTCTATCCCTCCTCCTTTCTCTATCCCTCACCCGTTCTCTATCATACCTCCATTCTCTATCCCACCTCCATTCTCTATCCCTCCTCCTTTCTCTATCCCTCCTCCTTTCTCTATCCCTCCTCCTTTCTCTATCCCTCCTCCATTCTCTTGTTTCCTCATTCACTTGATTATTTTCTCTGTCTGTAACACGCAGGGCTTGTTGACTCAGTGCGTCTAACACGCAGGGTGGGTTGACTCAGTGCGTCTGTAACACGCAGGGCTGGTTGACTCAGTGCGTCTGTAACACGCAGGGCTTGTTGACTCAGTGCGTCTAACACGCAGGGCGGGTTGACTCAGTGCGTCTAACACGCAGAGCGGGTTGACTCAGTGCGTCTGTAACACGCAGGGCTGGTTGACTCAGTGCGTCTGTAACACGCAGGGCTGGTTGACTCAGTGCGTCTGTAACACGCAGGGCTGGTTGACTCAGTGCGTCTGTAACACGCAGGGCTGGTTGACTCAGTGCGTCTGTAACACGCAGGGCTGGTTGACTCAGTGCGTCTGTAACACGCGGGGCTGGTTGACTCAGTGCGTCTGTAACACGCAGGGCTGGTTGACTCAGTGCGTCTGTAACACGCAGGGCTGGTTGACTCAGTGCGTCTGTAACACGCGGGGCTGGTTGACTCAGTGCGTCTAACACGCGGGCTGGAGAGAGAGCGGATTTCAGCAGAGCCCAGTGAGGCAAGGCAAGTGAAAGCTGTTAATCCATGGAAGCGAGAGGAGAAGAGGAGACTCTGTCGGTGTAACAAGGGAATAGGAATTCTACTTATACCCCCACATTGAGAACATGTGACATCAGTGCTGTGCTGGTAACAAAGCTCTCCTGTCGTTTGAGTGGGTAAGTATCTGTGTACAACAATGGACTATCAGCATATATGAGGATATAGTCGAGGTTTCACAAGGTTTCTCTATGTACTATGTGAAAACAAAAGCTTATTTTGGACTGAGTACACTTCCACCCTCACCTCTGGTGTTCTAGAGAATAGCGCCTTGTTACCGCTCTTCCTGAGGGGACTCAAGGTGACAGACTAATGCTAGTCACACTCTGTAATAGTATTTTTTAAGAAAGATTTGGAAGCGCCGATGTATTGGACTAGCATTTTACTTTCGCCTTGAATCCCCTCAGGAAGAGCGGTAAGAAGGCTCTATTCTCTCGATACCAGAGGTGAGGGTGGAAGTAACTCAGTCAAAATAAGCTTTGAGGTCTTTGTGTGTGTGTGTGTGTGTGTGTGTGTGTGTGTGTGTGTGTGTGTGTGTGTGTGTGTGTGTGTGTGTGTGTGTGTGTGTGTGTGTGTGTGTGTGTGTGTGTGTGTGTGTGTGTGTGTGTCTTAGCTAGACCAGTGGTTCTGCTCGCCGGCAGAATTAAAGGGCCACTTGTTTCCAGGGCTGACTTAGAGAGAGCAGATGGAACCAGCTCTCCCATCTCTCTCTTCTCCATCTTTTCCCACATTGCTGCTGTAGCCCCATTCATTTTCTGCCAATTCATCTGACACCCACACACACAAACTCCTGTGGTAAACTTCTAGGTTGGACAATCGGCAGCGCTTAATGAGCTCAGTCCAGATGTCTCTCCAGGCAACAGCGCATGAGTGGTTAATTAATCAAGTGTGCTCTCACTCTCTCACACACACACACACACACACACACACACACACACACACACACACACACACACACACACACACACACACACACACACCTCAACACTACAACATCCTCTCTCAGAGTTAGAAGGGCTTTACATCAGATTATCCTCCCTTATGAGTTGTTCATCCTCGGCTAAAGGACCTAAATCGCCTCTTGTTTTTTATTCAGGCAGTGGCGGGACAGCTGCTCGCCAGAGAGGACCCATCCCTGACTTCACAGTTCACACCTCGTAGAGTAGGAGACGGTGGCTCAGCTCTTTCCCGTCCCGTCATTGGCCTGCAGGCCTCAGTCGAGGTCATGTGAAGTCTGCAGTCGGTCAATGTGATAATGAGATTTCTGTGGTGAGATATTAAGCGGCAGTATGCAGCTTTCAGAGCCTCAGCCCCTCACAACAGCCTTCAGAAGACACTTACCAGACCCCTGATGAATCGCCAGGGTTACTGCACATACGACAAGTGCTGATGTGAGTGAGTCTGCCTTCGATGCTGCTGCAGTGTGTATGCAGACCAATGCTCGCTTAGAAGCGATGCAGTACACTGCACTGCACTCATACAGGGATATGTCTCTTTTGTATGCAGTGCCACAGGGTAGGATTAATGGTGTTTCTGTGTGACCTACAGTAACACCACACCCACAGCTCCCTCTGACTAGACAACCCTCAATAGACAAACCCCACAGCTCCCTCTGACTAGACAACGCCTAATAGACAAACCCCACAGCTCCCTCTGACTAGACAACGCCTAATAGACAAACCCCACAGCTCCCTCTGACTAGACAACACTCAATAGACAAACCCCACAGCTCCCTCTGACTAGACAACACTCAATAGACAAACCCCACAGCTCCCTCTGACTAGACAACCCTCAATAGACAAACCCCACAGCTCCCTCTGACTAGACAACGCCTAATAGACAAACCCCACAGCTCCCTCTGACTAGACAACCCTCAATAGACAAACCCCACAGCTCCCTCTGACTAGACAACGCCTAATAGACAAACCCCACAGCTCCCTCTGACTAGACAACCCCTAATAGACAAACCCCACAGCTCCCTCTGACTAGACAACGCCTAATAGACAAACCCCACAGCTCCCTCTGACTAGACAACCCCTAATAGACAAACCCCACAGCTCCCTCTGACTAGACAACCCTCAATAGACAAACCCCACAGCTCCCTCTGACTAGACAACGCCTAATAGACAAACCCCACAGCTCCCTCTGACTAGACAACCCTCAATAGACAAACCCCACAGCTCCCTCTGACTAGACAACGCCTAATAGACAAACCCCACAGCTCCCTCTGACTAGACAACCCTCAATAGACAAACCCCACAGCTCCCTCTGACTAGACAACGCCTAATAGACAAACCCCACAGCTCCCTCTGACTAGACAACCCTCAATAGACAAACCCCACAGCTCCCTCTGACTAGACAACCCTCAATAGACAAACCCCACAGCTCCCTCTGACTAGACAACGCCTAATAGACAAACCCCACAGCTCCCTCTGACTAGACAACCCTCAATAGACAAACCCCACAGCTCCCTCTGACTAGACAACGCCTAATAGACAAACCCCACAGCTCCCTCTGACTAGACAACCCTCAATAGACAAACCCCACAGCTCCCTCTGACTAGACAACGCCTAATAGACAAACCCCACAGCTCCCTCTGACTAGACAACGCCTAATAGACAAACCCCACAGCTCCCTCTGACTAGACAACACTCAATAGACAAACCCCACAGCTCCCTCTGACTAGACAACCCCTAATAGACAAACCCCACAGCTCCCTCTGACTAGACAACCACGAATAGACAAACCCCACAGCTCCCTCTGACTAGACAACCACGAATAGACAAACCCCACAGCTCCCTCTGACTAGACAACCACTAATAGACAAACCCCACAGCTCCCTCTGACTAGACAACCACTAATAGACAAACCCCACAGCTCCCTCTGAATAGACAACCCCTAATAGACAAACCCCACAGCTCCCTCTGACTAGACAACCACGAATAGACAAACTCCACAGCTCCCTCTGACTAGACAACCACTAATAGACAAACCCCACAGCTCCCTCTGACTAGACAACCACTAATAGACAAACCCCACAGCTCCCTCTGACTAGACAACCACTAATAGACAAACCCCACAGCTCCCTCTGACTAGACAACCACTAATAGACAAACCCCACAGCTCCCTCTGACTAGACAACCCCTAATAGACAAACCCCACAGCTCCCTCTGACTAGACAACCCCTAATAGACAAACCCCACAGCTCCCTCTGACTAGACAACCACGAATAGACAAACCCCACAGCTCCCTCTGACTAGACAACCACGAATAGACAAACCCCACAGCTCCCTCTGACTAGACAACCACGAATAGACAAACCCCACAGCTCCCTCTGACTAGACAACCCCTAATAGACAAACCCCACAGCTCCCTCTGACTAGACAACCACGAATAGACAAACTCCACAGCTCCCTCTGACTAGACAACCACTAATAGACAAACTCCACAGCTCCACTTAGATAGGGCCAGCGACACACACACACTCACACAAATAGTGTTTTCTCTACCTTCTGTCCGGATGGTGAAGGGAGAGTCCCCAAGCCTCTTGGCTGAGAACTGGCCCCCCAGGGAGGTCATTAGAAAACACAGGCTGAAGAAGCCGATCCCCACCACAAATATCCTGGATGGAGGGGTTGGAGGGAAGACAAGAGAGAGAGGAGAGAGAACGCATGGACGAGAAGAGGGAGGAGAAGGAGAGAGAGTGGGAGAGAAGTGATGAAAGAGTGCGGGAGGGAGGAACGTGAAAGATTGTTGACGAGAAGAGAGAAGTATGAAGAGATAGGACGAAGGGAGGAAGAGAAGAAAGGAACAGTCAGAAAGCAGATCAAGGACAGCAGCACAGTAAAGATCATACATTAGGAAACACAGGCAATTAGACCGACCCAGCTGAGGAAATTAAAGTCAAAACGTCAGGGAACATTTTAGTTCCCGTCTCCATCCCCCCTAACTGGCACCCCCATCCAGGCATCCTCAGGTTCCCCAATTAGGTACAAGCATCTCCTTCCAAAATACCGATAATTGATGTATTGTGTCACGCACACCAGAGATAAAGAGGAGGCTTCCTCCTTCATTCCCCACAGGGCTAAAGGAACGATGCCAGCTGGCTGGCACATTCTGTAATGGACTATAACAGTGAGTAGGGGAGGAGAGGAGTATACGTTGCCCACGCCTCATTCTACCTAGGACAACAGCCTCTACCCACCACTACTTTAAAATGTGCATGTCTACACAGTCAGAAACAGTATGCCTCTACACTTATGCATTCTCGGAGCAAGTGCATTGAACCGTTATACTACGTACAGTAGCAAATGATGCAGTGCTAGCCACATACTGTATGCCTTTGTTACCGTGGAAGCAGTGGAAAGCTAGAACTCACAATAGCGAGACAAACGATTGAATAATTCATGCTGTAGCTTGACTCTGAAGCGGAGCGAGTGGAGTTTGCTAGAACGCTGGATTCCGTGAAAGTTTTGACACTCCATGAACAGTAAACAGCATTGTCATGTGAGTTCAGATTTAACATACTGGGATAATTGCAAGATATTGAATGTAGAGCGATGCTGTCAGGAGTGATAAAGAACGGGGGTGGGGGGGAGTGGGGGGCTCAGTCCGGCTTTCAAATTACTCTTGAAAGCTGTGATTGTGGAACGTGAAAGGTACAATTTTGAAATGGAGTATTGCATAATCAGTTGTCGTCTTGTCATATCAGTCACTGCATCCCTTTAGAGAGCTATTTATAACTTGTCGGAGTTGTCCAGATCAACCAGCCCATGTCAGCTAATGTATTTTAGCCCATAGATTTGTTTGTCATGTTCGAGTCACTCAAATATCTTATGACTACACATTAGACATGGCAAGACATATAGAAAGTGAGCGTTAAAAATGACACATTATCTCTTCGCCCCGTGAACAAAATGTGTAGAATTGCAGAAAATAAGCTTTAAAACCTGCTAAATGTTCTCTCCGCCAACAAGAGGGGTAACAGTTTGTGTCATGAACAGTGCTTGTGCATATACAAACAGACGTGGTGTGCACCCACAGGGGGCTCGGGATGTTCCCCAATGGTGGAAGGGGGAGGGGGGTGAGCGAAAAGGTTTTAGGAACCCCTGATTTAGACAGAGCATAATGACAGAATAAGCAGCTGAGGTAGGGAAACCATACAAATATCAGCCTAGAACAAACAGCATGGAGACATTCATTATTGACTGTAGATATTTCTTTTTCCCCGGGAAATGGAACATTGTGAAATATTGAAATATTACATCCATCTGCTCCAGCATACTGTGTGAGTACGTCTGGATGATTCAATTGCTGTCTGGGGGAGCGGAGAGACGAATCCTGTAACAGATTTGAATCCTGTAACATATTTTTTTATCTGGCGAGGGGGGGGGGGGGTGGAGGAAGGTTGGATTACAGCGGGGTGTATCTTGGATTATCGTCCAGTAGCCATAACTGGGATTGGGATTATTTACCTGGCTATGACCATCTGGTCACAAAGCTATTTGAGAAAGTCATATTGTGGGGTCCTAGTACTGTGGAATGACTTCCTTTTCTGTTCCCTTTCCTTTGGGCCACTGACCATAGGCAGGTACAGTAGTTAACAGTGGTGGAGGCTGAGGGGAGAACGGCTCATAATAATGAGTAGCGGAACCAATGGAATGGCAGCAAGCAGCTAGAAACCATGGAAACAATGTGTTTGATGTATTTGATACCAAATCACTCCGACCATGCTGCTTCTACCAATCCATGTCGTTCAGGTCTGTGAATAAACTAAGGGAAATAAGGGGACAAGGACAGCAATGTAATACTATGGGGACGCAGTCAAACTCAGAGGGAACAGGAGCTGATTAAATGGAAAAAGCAAAGGGCTCAAGTCAACTTCTCTTTCAAATCCCTCATTTCCCAAACTTCTCCCTGTGACCTTTGGGCTTCTTTGGGCTCTATAATCCTGAACACGGCCATATGGAGTGTGTGTGTGTGTGTGTGTGTGTGTGTGTGTGTGTGTGTGTGTGTGTGTGTGTGTGTGTGTGTGTGTGTGTGTGTGTGTGTGTGTGTGTGTGTGTGTGTGTGTGTGTGTGTGTGTGTGTGTTTGTGTGTGTGTGTGTGTGTGTGTGTGTGTGTGTGTGTGTGTAATGTGTGTAATGTGTGTATGCATAAGTATGCTTTGCCATGGGCACGTGTACGTTGTCCCTAATGCTTCTGCATGGTGATGCAGTGTTCTTTTCAATGATGTGTGCTTCGGAGTGCATGTCTGTCAAAGCACTGCGCCCCAGTCCCGTCTCAGGGCGATCGATTCCATCTTTTCTCCCTTATTGTTAATCCCTATTTCAAAGCCTCTCCATGAGGGTGATAGAGGACCTGAGGGTGATAGAGGACCTGAGGGTATAGAGGGCCTGGGGTGATAGAGGACCTGAGGGTGATAGAGGACCTGAGGGTGATAGAGGGCCTGAGGGTATAGAGGGCCTGGGGTATAGAGGGCCTGGGGTATAGAGGACCTGAGGGTGATAGAGGACCTGAGGGTGATAGAGGACCTGAGGGTGATAGAGGACCTGAGGGTGATAGAGGACCTGAGGGTGATAGAGGACCTGAGGGTGGTAGAGGACCTGAGGGTGGTAGAGGGCCTGAGGGTGATAGAGGGCCCGAGGGTGATAGAGGGCCTGAGGGTGATAGAGGACCTGAGGGTGATAGAGGACCTGAGGGTGATAGAGGACCTGAGGGTATAGAGGGCCTGGGGTGATAGAGGACCTGAGGGTGGTAGAGGGCCTGAGGGTGATAGAGGACCTGAGGGTGATAGAGGACCTGAGGGTGATAGAGGACCTGAGGGTATAGAGGGCCTGGGGTGATAGAGGACCTGAGGGTGATAGAGGACCTGAGGGTGATAGAGGACCTGAGGGTGATAGAGGACCTGAGGGTGGTAGAGGACCTGAGGGTGGTAGAGGACCTGAGGGTGATAGAGGGCCCGAGGGTGATAGAGGGCCTGAGGGTGATAGAGGACCTGAGGGTGATAGAGGACCTGAGGGTGATAGAGGACCTGAGGGTATAGAGGGCCTGGGGTGATAGAGGACCTGAGGGTGGTAGAGGGCCTGAGGGTGATAGAGGACCTGAGGGTGATAGAGGACCTGAGGGTGATAGAGGACCTGAGGGTATAGAGGGCCTGGGGTGATAGAGGACCTGAGGGTGATAGAGGACCTGAGGGTGATAGAGGACCTGAGGGTAGTAGAGGGCCTGAGGGTGATAGAGGACCTGAGGGTGATAGAGGACCTGAGGGTGATAGAGGACCTGAGGGTATAGAGGGCCTGTGGTGATAGAGGACCTGAGGGTGATAGAGGACCTGAGGGTGATAGAGATGTGATAATAAAGGAGGATTAGACACAGAGCCTGCCGGACTCCTCTCTAATTAAAACGCTTAAAGTAAATGCTTGGGTCGGGTAATTGGATCAGACGCACAGATCCGCTATCTCCTAATTGGCTTGCCGCACGTACCTACGCTTATCAGATCTCGCCCCCAGGTTGAATGAAGTGAACCGGCGGTTGGGTTGTTTGGTGCTCAGCAGACTGTTTTCGAATAATTTGGTAGGCAGTTTTTTTCTGCAGTCTTCCGCTTACGCTCATTGTTACTGATGTTAATGGGACAATTAGGATTGCCCTCTGTATAATGATTTTTTAAATGATTTGTTTTGAATGTAGGCTAGTTCACAGAGGCAGACCAATTCTGACATTTTTTACCACTAATTGGTCTTTTGAGGGTAGTTGATTTTTTTCCCTAGTTTACATTCCCTCTTCTGTTCGTATTTTCCATATAAGCAATGGCTTTACTTACTTTTGTTATTACCCTAATACAGTTTAGAAACCAAACCTTGCGAAGGTATGGTGTGGCTATTATTAAGCTTTAGCTACTGCAGGCCTATGTGATGAAGGCAGTGCGCCACGGCGCTCCAACTGACTATGACGGTTGAACTTGAGGTGAGGAAGACTGTTTCAGGCCTACCAGAGTTACTCCTATAATCTAACAATATAATGATTATCTTTATACAAAAAAATATATTTTTAAAATCTTTGTCTATACATGTATTTTTTAAATGACATTTTATTTATATATATATATATATATACACAGTGCCTTGCGAAAGTATTCGGCCCCCTTGAACTTTGTGACCTTTTGCCACATTTCAGGCTTCAAACATAAAGATATAAAACTGTATTTTTATGTGAAGAATCAACAACAAGTGGGACACAATCATGAAGTGGAACGACATTTATTGGATATTTCAAACTTTTTTAACAAATCAAAAACTGAAAAATTGGGCGTGCAAAATTATTCAGCCCCTTTACTTTCAGTGCAGCAAACTCTCTCCAGAAGTTCAGTGAGGATCTCTGAATGATCCAATGTTGACCTAAATGACTAATGATGATAAATACAATCCACCTGTGTGTAATCAAGTCTCCGTATAAATGCACCTGCACTGTGATAGTCTCAGAGGTCCGTTAAAAGCGCAGAGAGCATCATGAAGAACTAGGAACACACCAGGTAGGTCCGAGATACTGTTGTGAAGAAGTTTAAAGCCGGATTTGGATACAAAAAGATTTCCCAAGCTTTAAACATCCCAAGGAGCACTGTGCAAGCGATAATATTGAAATGGAAGGAGTATCAGACCACTGCAAATCTACCAAGACCTGGCTGTCCCTCTAAACTTTCAGCTCATACAAGGAGAAGACTGATCAGAGATGCAGCTAAGAGGCCCATGATCACTCTGGATGAACTGCAAAGATCTGCAGCTGAGGTGGGAGACTCTGTCCATAGGACAACAATCAGTCGTATATTGCACAAATCTGGCCTTTATGGAAGAGTGGCAAGAAGAAAGCCATTTCTTAAAGATATCCATAAAAAGTGTTGTTTAAAGTTTGCCACAAGCCACCTGGGAGACACACCAAACATGTGGAAGAAGGTGCTCTGGTCAGATGAAACCAAAATTGAACTTTTTGGCAACAATGCAAAACGTTATGTTTGGCGTAAAAGCAACACAGCTCATCACCCTGAACACACCATCCCCACTGTCAAACATGGTGGTGGCAGCATCATGGTTTGGGCCTGCTTTTCTTCAGCAGGGACATGGAAGATGGTTAAAATTGATGGGAAGATGGATGGAGCCAAATACAGGACCATTCTGGAAGAAAACCTGATGGAGTCTGCAAAAGACCTGAGACTGGGACGGAGATTTGTCTTCCAACAAGACAATGATCCAAAACATAAAGCAAAATCTACAATGGAATGGTTCAAAAATAAACATATCCAGGTGTTAGAATGGCCAAGTCAAAGTCCAGACCTGAATCCAATCGAGAATCTGTGGAAAGAACTGAAAACTGCTGTTCACAAATGCTCTCCATCCAACCTCACTGAGCTCGAGCTGTTTTGCAAGGAGGAATGGGAAAAAATGTCAGTCTCTCGATGTGCAAAACTGATAGAGACATACCCCAAGCGACTTACAGCTGTAATCGCAGCAAAAGGTGGTGCTACAAAGTATATATATTAACTTAAGGGGGCTGAATAATTTTGCACGCCCAATTTTTCAGTTTTTGATTTGTTAAAAAAGTTTGAAATATCCAATAAATGTCGTTCCACTTCATGATTGTGTCCCACTTGTTGTTGATTCACAAAAAAATTAAGTTTTATATCTTTATGTTTGAAGCCTGAAATGTGGCAAAAGGTCGCAAAGTTCAAGGGGGCCGAATACTTTCGCAAGGCACTGTATATATATTAATCCAAACTGTGCAGTGGCCAATTGAGGAATGGAAAGAGACATCTGTTAAAAAACACTAAAAAGTTTAACGACATTCGGAGATTGTCAAGCCAAGCCTTCGATACTGAGTAGGGAGGGATGTGCTTTCTGTTTGTCTAGATTGACAGTCTATTTAGTGTGGTGTTGAAGTGATATTGAAGTGCCCAAAGTCAATATACGTTGTTTCATTGGTTGTGTGTTGCATTGACACAAAACCCTGTTGGTGGAAAATTTGTTGCATATATTTTATATAATTAGAAATATAGCATCAAAATGTTGAAAATGTGATTGCCTGCAGTCGGCTCTGATCGTAGTGTAATCTAAATGCAGCCTGATTGAACCTGAAATCTGCACACTAGGATTTGAGGTCAAAGCCTTTGAACCAGAGAAAATGATAAGGGTTTATAAAAATTTAAAAAAACATTTTTACAGAATGGAGAATTTATATCAATGTTAACCCCTTGGGGGACAGGCCGAGACAACGGAGAAAATCCGGATGCACTACAGAAGGATGGCAGACCGTGACAGACTGACTTGTTACTCCAATGGTTAACGTGTATAAAATACCCCCTTCATATCTACAGTACAGTGCCTTCAGAAAGTACAAGTGCCTTCAGACTTATTCCACATTTTCTTGTGTTACAGCTTGAATTCAAAATTGATTCAATATCATCTGTTCACCCATCTACACACAATACTCCATAATGACAAAGTGCAAAACATATTTTTAGACATTTTTGCTAATTTGTGCAAATTAAATACAGAAATGGCTCATTTACATAAGTATTCACACCCCTCAGTCAATACTTTGTAGAAGCATCTTTGGCAGCGATTACAGCTGTGAGTCTTTATGGGTAAGTCTCTAAGAGCTTTCTACACCTGGATTTTGCAACATATTGCCCATTATTTATTTTTTTGATTCTTCAAGCTCTGCCAAATTGGTTGTTGATCATTTCTAAACAACTATTTTCAGGTTTTGCCATAGATTTGAAGTAGTTTTAAGTCTAAACTGTAACTCGGTCACTCAGGAACCTACTTTTTAAGCATTTCATTATAGATTTGGCCTTGTGTTTTAGGTTATTGTCCTGTTGAAAAAATGTATTAATCTCCCAGTGCGTGGAAAGCAGACTGAAGCAGGTTTTCCTTTAGGATTTGACCTGTGCTTAACTCCATTCCGTTTATTTTTTATTCTGAGAAACGCCCCAGTCCTTAACCACTACAAGCATACACATAACATGATGCAGCCACCACTCTGCTTGAAAATATGGAGAGTGGTACTCAGTCATGTCAATTGCATTGACAAATGTTATGCATACAGCATACTTCAGTGCCCCGTTGTAAACAGGATGCATTATTTTCACTGAGTTAAGGTTAGTATTGTGGAGTAACTACAATGTTGTTGATCTGTCCTCAGTTTTCTCCGATCACAGCCATAAACTCTAACCGTTTTAAAGTCACCATTGGCCTCATGGTGAAATCCCTGAACGGTGTATTTCCTCTCTCCGGCAACTGAGTTAGTTAGGACAGACGCTTGTATCTTTGTAGTGGTGGACTAGGTGTATCGAAAAACAGGACTCGATTTTGACATTATGGGCTATTGTGTGCAGGTCCTGGTCAAAAGTAGTCCACTATATAGGGAATATGGTGCCATTTGGGAATATGGTGCCATGCTAATGAAGCAAACCAAGCGATAAGCATTTTATTACCGCTCGTTAGCTCGCTAGGTTGATAATGCGCTTTACGTGTTTCCTGTTGACATACGGATACAGTTGTGAACACGGGAATGTAATCTCTAATTTAATCTCGTTTCTCTGTTAGAGGAGGGAAAAAAACAGCTGGTGTTGTCGGGAGACTCCGTCAACAGATTACCAAACACACTCACGCGCATGCAGGATGGTGGATGAAAACACCGATGCAGGCACACGTACTGCTGCCAATTTATCCGTTTATTGCAATATAATTATGGTCAGGGATTAAGTGTAGCCTATAGACATGCTGGTGATTCAATACATTAATTATCGTCATTGATTAGGTTAAATGACAAATAACCTTTAAGTTAAATAACAATACATTGGGCTTTTAAAAAGAAATGTGCTATTCCATGACAATATATTCATTTGTAACACACGTGCCGGGTGTAATAAATGAATACCAAAGCCTAGAGTGGAAATATTAGGCTACACATTCTTTGTCTCTTACCTGAAAGGTTTGAACGTCACAAGCCATCTTCTAACCATTATTTTACCGTCGATGTTGCCAGTAATCATTTCCCAAAACACGCAACCAAACAAGCGACCCCCGACATCGTTAACCTCGCAACCTGGGCCTCAACTAGGTGCTGAAACTGCTGCACGCCGCCTGCGTTTTAGGGATTCAACGTTTTAGGGGTTCAACTCCGAGAAAATAGTCAGATGTAAGATTTTATCCATAAGTTTTCGTTCAATTGAATCCGCGAACAGTATCTTAAACCAGAGTTCTGACTTCTTGAAATCTGAGCGAAGTCTGTGTTTTTAATCCTACGATTTAGATTGCATTATGTCACTTTGCAAAATCTCGATTTTAGTCGCTGCAGATTGTCCGGGTAACTGGAACGATATGGTCTGTCGCGTATTAGAGCAGCATTCCTCAAAGCAGATGTGGAAGAAAATTTAGACCGAATCAGTGCAACTTGGTCTCCAAAATCCCTGTTCCCAATATGTACACTCAGAGAACGAAGTCTATTGGGTGCCTTTCCTCTCTGAAGAAAGCAATGAACTAATGCGCCTAGGAGCGTTTATCCTCCCGTATCCTTTGAGGGCTTTACTCAACCTCCTTTCCACGCTAGTGCTTTTTGGCGTCTGGTTCGGGAGGGTTGAGAAATTTAGGTGCGTTTGATAGTTAGGGTGCTACCTTAAGCACACGATTCGTTATAGCGCCATCTACGGTTTTTGTTCAAGACACCTTGTGCCACCAGTGACATTTATATCAATTAAAGTTTTGCTGACTTAGATAATTATTGTGCAAAAATAGCCAATTTCGTTACCATGCCTCCCTTGCATTGGTAATTTTATAATATTGCATATTGTAAAACTATTTGTCCGGTAGCTCTTTCAAACAAATATTTGTGTAAACTACTCATATTCCAATATCTCTTCAAATAAATGCCACGCTGATAGCACATCCAGAGGAGATGTTCACCCTCCGTTATAGCTGTCGCTGTCTATTTCAGGACCATGGACAGCGACCAAACTCTACGTCGATTCGGATGCAACAGTGACACCCAGCGGTCACTTGAACGGCGAACATAGATTCACTTCATAATAACGACATTCCCTTATATTATACTGCAATGTTGCTTCATTGGTATAGTGTTTATATATGCATCCAGAATACACTGAGTTGTCCTCTATTAAGGTAAGAAGTTAGTGGTTTGATTAACTATAAACTTGTAAACGGACACTGAATTTGTGGCATTTCATCTAGGGAAGATACAGTAAATCTTTGAGCTGCTCAAACCGCTGAACGTGAAACTATCATCAGAATTGAATCTGACACACAATAAGCTATAAGACTACTCTGCTCATTCCCTGTGGGCCCGGAATGGGCCGAGGTATAAAAAAACAACACCAAAAGGGAGAGAAAATCATATTCAGACACATCACAAGTCCCTTCACACTTTCCAGCTCTCTGAATCACTGGTGCAGTGGAGCAGAAATCAGCACAGAGCGAGTCAGTGAGAGCAGATCTGTAGGGGCCCAAATGCAGATGACAGAAAATAGAAATCTCCAGCCCAGTCATGCATGAGAGAGAGACACTGATGTGTCATTTTGACTGACAGGCAGCGCATTGGCCCTCCAAATTCAGGTACATGATCACTGGTTCAGGGACTCGGTCTTGGTCTATCCTCAGTCTGTTGTGGAAAAAAACACTATTGTGAATTAGGGATACCTGTTATGATGATTTTACACTCTCTACCGAAATGCACAGGAAGGTAATATAACTGTCCATATTGGGGGGCATACTCCTGTGGCGGACCATGTGTTGCTTCCAGCCTGTCACAAATGGATGACAAAATATAATTAGACTATATCCTTTCCATGTCCCCTGCAACTACTTGTGGATGTTTGCACACACACACACACACACACACACACACACACACACACACACACACACACACACACACACACACACACACACACACACACACACACACACACACACACACACACACACACACACACACCATGAACGAGAAAAGAGATCAATGCAGTCTAAAGATCATTCTGTCACAGACATACTCATTTGCTCTGCAGTGGCGCGGGGCTTCACTCCTCACAGTGGGCGCAAATAACCCTTAACACCATTGGCGGTTTACTGAGGCACGTAGTGTTATGGCTAAACCTGCTCCGTGTACAGTTCTGCACCATAGTGGATCCAACCCAATGTTCAGTACCTGCTATCATTCTGGTACTCAACACACAATGACAACCATCATTATACCTGCAGACTGTGCAAGAGTGTATAAATCCCTGGTCCTTGTCAGAGTGTTATGCTTGAGGGATGTATAACATTGAAATCAGCATAACTGGTGTCATCCATATACCATACCGATACACTGTAACAGTAGACAGAGACAGGAGGGAGTATGGTGCCAGCATCAGTAACAGAAAATAAGCCATTTTGAACTTTTTTTTTAAAGCTAGAGAAATTACCAGGAGCCTCATTTATCTAAAAAAAAATATTAGATTTATACTTGAACTTAGTCGTAAGATAATTTCCGACAGTGTGCTTACGTTGGATTCATAAAAGACACTTGCTTACGCAGGTTTTAAGAAGCCCATTTGTCATTTACGCACCTGTGATCTATACATCTCAAATGACCTTAAAATTGACGGCACCTGCCCTTCAGCAGTCCGACGGTCTTACAGCCGACCTTGTTCTACCGTGCGCCAAATTGTAGCGCATTTCCTCTGCTGTTCTGCGACCACCTAGTCGTTGTGTTACATTCTTTTGCACGGTTAATGGGCTATTATACATGTTTTTTTTAATAACTCACCGAGAAGCCACCCGCCTCCACTCTCACCAGCTTCTAGACGCAGGCCTACTCTGATGTGGCACAGAATGAACGAGTGGTGCGTAGACCCTGGCCACTTGGAGCATACATTGAGTAGTCGCATACAGGCATCACAGCTGATCTGAACATTCAATGAATGGAAATGATTCCTGTTAACATATACATGTTTAATATACATGTTCATCTACAGACGGTGCGCGTAAGGCAATATGTGTGCAGTTAACTGCACTTATGACCGCTGGGAAATTAAATGAGCGGACAAACTCGGCTTTCTCGCGCGTCTGTTCGTCGGCTGAAAATGGGAAACTAATGTATCTCGTGGACAATACGTGTGGAATCACCTCGATCACCTGTGGCAGGATGCGGCTCAATGATGGCTGTGATATACCCACGTACAAATCTAACAGAACATTTCCTGGGAGACAATAGCGATTTACAAGCCATGGATCATCATGCGCAAAAAGTCATTCCGGTCTTTGAAAACTCTCTCCCTTCCATAGTCACAGTTTTCAATGTCTTCCAATAACGCAAGAACAGCCATGGTTACTTTTTTCTAATTTGACATACTATTTATAGAACATCCATCCTGTTTTTAATTCAAAACACCTAGCGTCTGGCAATTACTTCCTCACACCTTTAATGGATAATTCTTAACAAATTGTTCATAAAGCTGCCGCAAAGTTCACAACAGGCTTGGAAGTAGAGTGGGAGAACAAGTATTTGATACACTGCCGATTTTGCAGGTTTTCCTACTTACAAAGCATGTAGAGGTCTGTCATTTTTGATCATAGGTACACTTCAACTGTGGGAGACGGAATCTAAAACAAAAATCCAGAAAATCACATTGTATGATTTTTAAGTAATTAATTAGCATTTTATTGCATGACATAAGTATTTGATACATCAGAAAAGCAGAACTTAATATTTGGTACAGAAACCTTAGTTTGCAATTACAGAGATCATACGTTTCCTGTAGTTCTTGACCAGGTTTGCACACACTGCAGCAGGGATTTTGGCACACTCCTCCATACAGACCTTCTCCAGATCATTCAGGTTTCGGGGCTGTCGCTGGGCAACACGGACTTTCAGCTCCCTCCAAAGATTTTCTATTGGGTTCAGGTCTGGAGACTGGCTAGGCAACTCCAGGACCTTGAGATGCTTCTTATGGAGCCACTCCTTAGTTGCCCTGGCTGTGTGTTTTGGGTCGTTGTCATGCTGGAAGACCCAGCCACGACCCATCTTCAATGCCCTTACTGAGGGAAGGAGGTTGTTGGCCAAGATCTCGCGATACATGGCCCCATCCATCCTCCCCTCAATACGGTGCAGTCGTCCTGTCCCCTTTGCAGAAAAGTATCCCCAAAGAATGATGTTTCCACCTCCATGCTTCACGGTTGGGATGGTGTCCTTGGGGTTGAACTCGTCCTTCTTCTTCCTCCAAACACGGCGAGTGGAGTTTAGACCAAAGAGCTCTATTTTTGTCTCATCAGACCACATGACCGTCTCCCATTCCTCCTCTGGATCATCCAGAAGGTCATTGGCAAACTTCAGATGGGCCTGGAGATGCGCTGGCTTGAGCAGGGGGACCTTGCGTGCGCTGCAGGATTTTAATCCATGACGGCGTAGTGTGTTACTAATGGTTTTCTTTGAGACTGTGGTCCCAGCTCTCTTCAGGTCATTGACCAGGTCCTGCCGTGTAGTTCTGGGCTGATCCCTCACCTTCCTCATGATCATTGATGCCCCACGAGGTGAGATCTTGTATGGAGCCCCAGACCGAGGGGGATTGACCGTCATCTTGAACTTCTTCCATTTTCTAATAATTGTGCCAACAGTTGTTGCCTTCTCACCAAGCTGCTTGCCTATTGTCCTGTAGCCCATCCCAGCCTTGTGCAGGTCTACAATTGTATTCCGGATGTCCTTACACAGCTCTCTGGTCTTGGCCATTGTGGAGAGGTTGGAGTCTGTTTGATTGAGTGTGTGGACAGGTGCCTTTTATACAGGTAATGAGTTCAATCAGGTGCAGTTAATACAGGTATTGAGTGGAGAACAGGAGGGATTCTTCAAGAAAAACTAACAGGTCTGTGAGAGCTGAAATTCTTACTGGTTGGTAGGTGATCAAATACTTATGTCATGCAATAAAATGCTAATTAATTACTTAAAAATCATACAATGTGATTTTCTGGATTTTTGTTTTAGATTCCGTCTCCCACAGTTGAAGTGTACCTATGATCAAAAATGACAGACCTCTACATGCTTTGTAAGTAGGAAAACCTGCAAAATCGGCAGTGTATCAAATACTTGTTCTCCCCACTGTATTTGTGTCCCAAACTGCAATAACCCTACATAACCAGCAGGAAAATCACTCATGTCAAGTCTAGACTTTGCATAGAGTTAAGATCATTTCACGTCAAAGGTTTTATAGGTTTTATAAATAACTACTTATTTTCTACGTAAGTCATACTTAAGATCAAAATTGAGGCCCCTGATTTCTGACGACACAAGTCGTCTGTGTTCTATTACCAAGGGAAACAAAGCCTATGAAATAATATTTGTCTGGTGGTGGATGGTAAATCACTAACTTGCAGATGGCTAGATTGTAGGCTTCTGGACAGGGCTGATAACCCTGTGTTGAAAAGGAGAAGCTGTTTGTGTGGTGAAAAGGGAGAGCAAATTGATTTGTGTCAAAGGCTTCCTCGCTTCTCGTTTGGTTTGAACAAAGAGCAAGAACACAGGCCATGCAGAACGTCATTTTAAATCCGTTGTTTTGCCAGCCAAAGTTGACAGTTGAGGTAAGGTCGATGTTGTTGGCTGGGGATACTCTGTTTTGAATCGTGCACAGTGATCACATACTCTACTGCCAATGTTACAGATCTAATTTAATTCACAATGGCACCTTGAGGAACTCTTCAGCTAGGAATGTGCTTTCTTTTTCCGTGGTATGTTAGTCCTGTAAATAGAAACCATACAGGAGAGTGGAGTTATGAGAAGCAGATTGTAATCTAATCTAGTGTAGCATTTGTAGACAGAGTACACACATGATTCATATGTCCATGTTTGGCTTGGGATCTAGCTAGTTGACACACAGAGAACTTCAAGTAAGCTTTGATTCTGGGCTCAATGCCAAGCCAAACCTAAACTCAGCCCAGCTATGGAATCCTCACTATTGTGAATTAGTGAGACCTGTTATGATTTTAACCGCACTAATTTGAACAGAGGATGAAAGCAATATTATTATTATATATATATGTTTTTTTTTTAAATGTAACTAGGTAAGTCAGTTAAGAACAAGTTCTTATTTACAATGACAGCTTAGGAACAATGGGTTAACTGCCTTGTTCAGGGGCAGAACAATATATTTATACTTTGTCAGCTCAGAAGATTTGATCTAGCAACCTTTTAGTTAGTGGCCCAACGCCCTAACCACTAGGCTACCTGTCTAGCAGGTGAGCACTGTTACCCATCCAGTACTTTGTGATGCAGTAAAGGTTACATAGAAGGAGCAAAAGGAAGCCTATTTAAATGATCAGTTTCATTTCCCTCGTCCTCCCTCTTCTCCTTGATCCCCTAATAAAGACTGGCTAATTGGGTGTCTGGGAGTCGAGATAAACAAACAAAAACAATTCATTAAGACTGAACTGTAATTGAAAAAAAGTAGCTAATGAATAATCGTTAATCATTCTGGCTGCGTCTTAAATGACATCTTATTCCCTATACAGTGCACTATTTTGACTAGGACCCATAGGGCTCTGGTCAGAAGTAGTGCACTAAAGAGTGAACAGGGTGCTATTTGGGATGCAAACTCTGTTTCCCTCCTATCTGACCATTCTATCGTTTCTCATTCCAACAGCTTTTTGTTCCAATTAGCAATCTTTTTCCTTGGACTAACGGATGTAAAAAAAAGGGGGAGCGATACAGACAAATGGAGGGATGAAGAGAATCGATGGAGAAGTGAAGAAGAGACGTGTAGAGAGCAGACGTAACAATAACGGACATTGATCTATTTGTAATGAATGAGGGAAATCAGTGGGAAAGGGGAATACCTAGTCAGTTGTATCAAATGAATGCATTCAACTGAAATGTGTCTTCCACATTTAACCCGGTGTCTTGGAGGTTTGATTGTGTGTGTGTGTGTGTGTGTGTGTGTGTGTGTGTGTGTGTGTGTGTATACATGAGCATTCAGGAGGTGTTCTCAATCACAGGTGTAATAAAATTGCTAATATGTCCCTCTCATCTCTACCCAAATCATTTGGGTTCCCGGATCCTTTACCTTTATTTATTGGCAATCCAAGATGGTGTAGCAGTCGGAAGTGTGTTTGTCTTGTCCCGTCTTGTCCCATGACCTTACCTCAACTAGTTTCTTTGTTTTTTTCCCGTATATATATCTTAATCTCACTTAGTCTCACTTTCCATCTACAAACTGAATATACTTTCCTGCAACCCGCCATACAACACTCCTTCCGGGGCCTCCAACTGCTTTTAAATGCTAGTAAAATTAAATGCATGCTCTTCAACCGATTGCTGCCCGAACCCGCCCACACCCGCCCACCCGAATTGCATCGCTACTCTGGAAACTACAAATACCTTGGTGTCTGGTTAGACTACACTCTCCTTCTAGACTCACATTAAGCATCTCCAATCCAAAATTAAATCTAGAATCAGCTTCCTATTTCGCAACAAAGCCTCCTTCACTCATGCTGCCAAACATACCCTCGTAAAACTGACAGACCTCTACATGCTACCTATCCTACCTATCTTTGACTTCAGCGGTGTCATTTACAAAATAGCCTCCAACACTCTACTCAACAAATTGGATGTAGTCTATCACAGTGCCATCCGTTTTGTCACCAAAGCCCCATATACTACCCACCCCGACCTGTATGCTCTCGTTGGCTGGCCCTCGCTACATATTCGTCACCAAACCCACTGGCTCCAGGTCATCTAAAAGTCTTTGCTAGGTAAAGCCCCCCGCCTTATGTGAGCTCACTGGTCACCATAGCAACACCCACCCGTAGCACCCGCACCAGCCACCAATTGTGCAAGTTCTCCCACTTAAAAAGATCACAATGTGATCTTCTGGATTTTTTTTCTTCTCGTTTTGTCTGTCATAGTTGTAGTGTGGGGATCGGCAGCTAATGGGGATCCATAATAAATACAAATACAAATCTCAATCTCAGTTTTATACAAAGGAGTAGCCTACTGCTACAATGACACACACATACACACACAGTAACGGTCGTCGTATGAAGAAGGTGAGGACCAAGATGCAGCGTGGTAAGTGTTCATCATTATTTTAATAAACTGAACACTAAATACAACAAGGAACAAAAGAAACAACCGAAACAGCTCCGTCAGGTGCAAAACACACGAAATACAGAAAATACCTACCCACAAAACCCTTGTCAGCAAGAGCTGACAAGCTACCTAAGTATGGTTCTCAATCAGAGACAACGACAGACAGCTGTCCCTGATTGAGAACCATACCCGGCCAAAAACAAAGAAATACAAATACATAGAAAAAAGAACACAGAATGCCCACCCTAGTCACACCCTGACCTAACCAAAATAGAGAATAAAAAGCCTGTCTATGTCCAGGGCGTGACCACACACACACACACACACACACACACACACACACACACACACACACACACACACACACACACACACACACACACACACACACACACACACACACACACACACACACACACACACACACACACACACACACACACACACTGGTCCCAGTATGGCAGAATTCAGCTCTCTCAGTGGCTGAGTAGTATGTTGTATGAGTGACAGTCACTCTCAGGTGTCCTGTCGTCTCAATGATGTGTCTGACACAGATTGCAGGGAAAGACAGGATGACACCTATACATCTCCTCTAACCAACCAAAGCTAATTTCCTCTGTAATTCAGATTTCACTCCGCAGGTGAGGGTTGGAATAATACAAAGGCTGGGATATGACACTGAGGTAGGCCTGTTTCAACACCTCCTAACTGTGATTGTAACATGAGTGTGATGATTGCCCACCTCTCTAACTACAGCACACACACCATTGACACCAGTGGCGGTCGGTGCCGTTTAAGATGAGGGAGGACAACTTTTTTTTCATGAGCATGGCCTTATTTCTATTACAGCATATTGGATGACTGTCATTCATATTCCATTCACCCAGTTCAATGTAACATTGATACGCTTAGGCTACTACATGATACTCAAATGTTCCCTATACCCATCATGAGGTTGCTACAACCTAGCCTGTGAATGAAAGTTTACAACGTAGGTGCACACAGGTCGAGAATATTTTTAGGTGACAGACAGTGACACATTCAATACCGCCTTGCGCACCCTTGCCTGCATCTAGCTGATCTTGGGTGTAATCATTAGTCCAACAGTTGCAAACAAGATAACCTATTGGACAAATTCAGGTATACTACTGTTCAAAAGTTTGGGGTCACTTATAAATGTCCTTATTTTTTAAAGAAAAGCAATTTTTTGTCCATTAAAATAACATAAAATTGATCAGAAATACAGTGTAGACATTATTCAATTTGTAAATGACTATTGTAGATGAAAATGGCAAGTTGTTTAATGGAATATCTACATAGGCGTACAGAGGCCCATTATCATCAAACATCCCTCCTGTGTTCTAATGGCACGTTGTGTTAGCTAATCCAAGTTTATCGTTTTAAAAGGCTAATTGATCATTAGAAAATTATGTTAGAACAGCTGAAAACTGTGGTTCTGATTAAAGAAGCAATGAAGCTGGTCTTCTTTAGACTAGTTGAGTACCTGGAGCATGATGTCACGACTTCCGCCAAAGTCGGTTCCTGTCCTTGTTCAGGCGGCGTTCGGCGGTCGACGTCACCGGTCTTCTAGCCATCGCCGATCCACCTTTCATTTTCCATTTGTTTTGTCTTGGTTTCCCACACACCTGGTTTACCTTTCCTCATTACTTGTCATGTATTTAACTCTCTGTCCCCCCATGTCTTTGTGTGAAATTGTTTGTTGCTTGTGCACATTTCTGACTGGTGCACGACGGGTTTTGTGCCCATATTTTGTATTTCTGGATGCCGTTGGTTTTGATAATTAAACTTCTCCTGTTATTACCCAGTTCTGCTCTCCTGCAGTGGAGAGTGGTAGAGACACTCTTAATGATCGGCAATGAAAAACCAACTGACATTTACTCCTGAGGTGCTGACTTGCTGCACCCTCGACAACTACTGTGATTATTATTATTTGACCATGCTGGTCATTTATGAACATTTGAACATCTTGGCCATGTTCTGTTATAATCTCCACCTGGCACAGCCAGAAGAGGACTGGCCACCCCTCATAGCCTGGTTCCTCTCTAGGTTTCTTCCTAGGTTTTGGCCTTTCTAGGGAGTTTTTCCTAGCCACCGTGTTTCTACACCTGCATTGCTTGCTGTTTGGGGTTTTAGGCTGGGTGTCTGTACAGCACTTCGAGATATCAGCTAATGTAAGAAGGGCTCTATAAATACATTTGATTTGATTAGTAACATTGTTGCAACGCTTTGACAAACAAACCAACACACCATCAGGTGTAGCAGACAGACAGCAATGCAACTATAAGCCTGAAGTCAACAGCTAAGAACTCTTTATTTGCCTGTGGTTCAACACAGAACAAGGTTCACAACACATGACCTTTGATGTCAACATCTCAGAGCAGATACTGAAGAAGACAAGGACATTCCACTAAACTGTATAGCTCTTTTAACAAACAGAGTGGGTCTTCCAAAGTGAAAGTAAACTCTGCTTGCCCTTCCAGAGGAGCGAGGCAAGTGTGAAAATGGCTTGCAAATTCTCTCTCCCCATTGAGAATTTATCCTGTCCTGTGTGCTGTGACATCTTCAGAGATCCTGTTGTCATGTCGTGTAGCCACAGCTTCTGTAAAGCCTGTCTGCAGAAATTCTGGGAAAAGAGCGGATCCCAAGAGTGTCCAGTCTGCAGGAGAAGATCCTCAAGGTCTGGAGCCTCCTAATAACCCGTCTCTAAAGAACCTGTGTGAGGCCTTCTTAAAGGAAAGGAGTCAGAGATCTTCAGCAGGGTCTGAGGTGCTCTGCAGTCTGCATGGTGAGAAACACAAGCTCTTCTGTCTGAAGGATGAACACGCTATCTGTTTGGTGTGTCGTGATTCAAGGAATCACAAAGGTCATAACTGCATCCGCATAGATGAAGATGCAGAAGATCATAAGGTAAGCAGCATGTGGTCATTGTAAAAATCTGCCCAACATTTAGATATTTGGAACTGTGAATTTCTTAAACTATGGATTTAGGGCGCTATTCAATCTGTGTCGCTGAAGCGTTACAGATCGCGCAATATAAATGTAAAGGTTATTTAAGAGTGTCTGCTAACACCTTTAAATTTCAATCACGGTGTAAAGCTAAACTTCCTCGATACGGAATGAATAGTCCTTCTGTCTATATTCCCGTTTAATTCCCACCGAAAGTGGGAATTAATATTCCCCAAAATGTGCAACCCTGGCAGGAACTATGGAATTTCCATTCCAAATGTTCCCACTCACTCTTTAACAACTACATTACTTCCCCTCGAGCCAGGGCTAATGCTAGAGGATTTTTTTGTTTATTTGTTTTGTGGGCTGAGAGGAGGTGGCTTTTCATATCAAATCAAATTGTATTTATCACATGCTCCAAATACAACCGTTGTAGACCTTACCATTAAATTATTACTTACAAACCCTTACCCAACAATGCAGTTTAAAAATATATATAATAAAAATAATTAAATATTTTAAAAAAGTAACACAATAAAACACAACTATGGTGTTGAACGCTGAGGTGTAGTCAGCAAACAGCATTCTCACGCAGGTGTTTCTTTTGTCCAGGTGGGAAAGGGCAGTGTGGAGTGCAAGAGAGATTGCGTCATCTATGGTTCTGTATGCAAATTGCAGTGGGTCTAGGGTTTCTGGGATTATGGTGTTGATGTGAGCCATGTCCAGTCATTCAAACACTTCATGGCTACAGACGTGAGTGCTATGAGGCTGTCGTCATTTAGGCAGGTTACCTTGGCATTCTTGGGTACAGCGACTATGGTGGTCTGCTTGAAACACGTTAGATATTACAGACTTGTTCAGGGAGAGGTTGAAAATGTCAGTGAAGACACTTGATAGTTGGTCAGGGTATGCTCTGTGTATGGATCCTGGTAATCCGCCTGGCCCTGTGGCCTTGTGAATGTTGAATTGTTTAAAGGTCTTACTCTACGGAGAGTGTGATCACACAGTCACCTGGAACAGCTGGTGCGCTCATGCATGGTTCAGTGTTGTTTGCCTCGAAGCGAGCATAGAAGGAAAAGCTTAATGCCTTCTAACACATAATACTTTATTTGTAACTATCAAAGTAATACAAATACATCCTTTCAGTCAATAGTCAATCATGAGTACAATATAAAATACAGTGTTTCCTTCTAGTAATCTGTAATAACAATTAATCTTGTGCTAACGGCAGTTCACCAACACACAGTATTGGCATGAAACACCTTTAGTAAAGACAGACATGCATAACTAGATATGTAGCTTTTAAGTAAAACTCCCTAAGAATACTCACAAGCAGTAGAGGCTGGTGGGAGGAGCTATAATGGGACAGGCTAATTTGTAATGGTTGGAACGGAATAAATGGAATGGACTTCATTCGTTTTATGCCATTCCAGCCATTAAATTGAGCTTGTCCTCCTATAGCTCCTCCCACCAGCCTCTACTGCTCACAAGTCTAGCAGATCTTCATTATCCAAAAGAAGAAGAAGAATGCTCTCTGTTATCCTATCCCCTTCTCTTTTTTAAATTTATTTTACCCCCTTTTTGTGGTATCCAATTGTTAGTAGCTATTATCTTGTCTCATCGCTAAAACTCCCGTACGGGCTCGGGAGAGACGAAGATTGAAAGTCATGCGTCCTCCGATACACAACCCAACCAAGCAGCACTGCTTCTTAACACTGCGCGCATCCAACCCGGAAGCCAGCCGCAACAATGTGTCGGAGGAAACACAGTGCACCTGGCAACCTTGGTTAGCGTGCTCTGCTCCTGGCCCGCCACAGGAGTCGCTGGTGCGCGATGAGACAAGGATATCCCTACCGGCCAAACCCTCCCTAACCCGGACGACGCTAGGCCAATTGTGCGTCACCCCATGGACCTCCCGGTCTCTGCCGGTTACGACAGGGCCTGGGCGCAAACCCAGAGTCTCTGGTGGCACAGCTGGCGCTGCAGTACAGCGCCCTTAACCACTGCGCCACCCGGGAGGCCCCTTATCCCCTTTTCTAATCTGATTGGGCCGCCACTTATGGAAAAACCCTTCGGTGCAAGCCAAACTCATGACTATTTTCAAAGTGATTGATTGTGAATATAACACTAACCACACTCCATTGTCTCCACTAAATTTAAAGTAATTGAATGTGGATATGACACCAACCAAACATCCATTGACTTCACACATTTTAAAACAATGGACTGTGGTTCTAACATGTCAGAACAGCTTCACCAGCTTCACCAGTTCCTACGAGATGAAGAGGCGGCCAGGATAGCTGCCCTGAAAAAGGAAGAGGTGGAAAAGAGTTGGAAGGTGAAGAAGAGGATTGAGGAGATGGTCAAAGATATGACCTCTTTCAGACACTATCACAGCCATAGTGGACAAACTGAGAGCTGACGACATCTCGTTCTTACAGGTAAAGTTTTTTTTACACTAAACTTTAAAAACGAAACATTTTGCGTTACAGGTGTATGGTAAAATTGCATTATATCATCATATATGATCATACATCATTTTACATTCATTTTGTTAAAAACGTAGACTGTTTTTTCATTCCTCTGCAGACCTACCAGGCCACAGTGAAAAGGTAAGTGATCTCCCTCCTGTGACTGTCTCTCTCTTCTCTGGGGGTTCTGAACCCTACCCCACAGCAGCACTAATGTTCTTACAGAGCCCAGTGCACACTGCCGGCTCCACAGCTAGTCTCAGGAGCGCTGATAGACGTGGCCAGACACTTGGGCAATCTGTCGTACAATGTCTAGGAGAAGATGCAGGGGATTGTTCAATACTGTGAGTCATTTCTTACAGAACAAATACATTTATGATCTCTGATAAGATTGTGGGTCTGATTTTATGTTAAATATTTCAAATGGTCCCGTATGGC
The DNA here is from genome assembly GCF_023373465.1 of Oncorhynchus keta. NCBI lineage: Eukaryota > Metazoa > Chordata > Actinopteri > Salmoniformes > Salmonidae > Oncorhynchus > Oncorhynchus keta. The sequence goes on along the minus strand of NC_068430.1, from coordinate 65,143,142 downwards.
TCAGTTGGTAGAGCACAGCACTTGCAATGCTAGGATTAGGGATTTGATTCCCTGGACCACCCATATGTACATGCATGCTTGACTAAGTTGCTTTGGATAAAAGTGTCTGCTAAATGACATATTAAAACCTTGTCGTCTCTGTTCAACTCCTGTGATTCTGGACCCCAACACTGGCCATCCCTGTCTTATCCTGTCTGAGGATCTGACCCGTGTGAGAGTTGGTGATAGAACACTGCAGCTTCCTGACAACCCAGAGAGGTTTGGCTATGTATGCATTAGGGGTTCTGGGGGTTTCAACTCAGCGACAAACAGCTGGGATGTGGAGGTTGGGGACAGTAACTTTTGGTTTCTAGGTGTGGCCCCCGACTTTGTCAGTAATCATGATATATGGGATGACATCTGGGGTGTTTTGCATACTTGTGGTGTATACCTGGTAATGTCCCCAAATGAGTTTGACGGTAAGCCTGGTCTCAAAGTGGTTCAGGACCCCCGGAGGATCAGAGTGCAGCTGGAGAGCTGACGTTCTCGGACCCTGATAATAACACACACCTACTTACACTGCCACTAGTTTTCACTGAGCCACTCATTCCAGTATTGCGTACATATGAAAGCAAGCTAAAGATCCTACCAGTGAAGGCCTCTGTAACAGTGGCACAGCACAGTTAAAGTTGACACCACCTCGGCCTGTAATTATATACAGTATAATATACCACAATCTCCATCTGTTGAAAAATATTGCTTCAAGGAATCTTTAATAAAACCATGGATCTTCAAATGGTATGTTTTTCGACATTTCCAAAACTGTTTTTATGAACACACACACACACACACACACACACACACACACACACACACACACACACACACACACACACACACACACACACACACACACACACACACACACACACACACACACACACACACACACACACACACACACACTGCTGCATTAGACAAGATACAGCGCTGGTGCAGTCAGTGTCTTGACTGGAGGGCTGAGGGGAGAAGGAACCAGAGGTGCCACACAGGCCCCAGGATGAGACTGTGACTGATGGGTCCGCAGGCCCACAGCGTAACAGAGGGTCAGAAGGGAAACACATAGAGGGCAAGTCCCCTTGGAAAGACCAAATCTATCTAATACACAATGTGATCTAAAGACATACACAGAAAAAAACGAACTAACTAACTGACCTTCACACTCTCCCACAGATACATACGCAGACAGCCCTTTTCCAACAGTGGTCGTGCACACAAATCTCAAATCCAATCTTCCTCTGAAACTGCTCATTCATTGTAGTCCAACAGTGGGGCAGCCAGGCAGCCTGAGGCTCTAGTGGAGAAGGAGGAGTGGCATCATCAGGTGGACAACCTCTCGCATCCCACTGTTTATTCAGAGCTCCGGCTCCCTTCCAATCCAATCCCACTCACAGTCAGAGTCATAATGAGATTAATGCTGGGCTACGCTGCAGTGAGGCCCGCTGGGTGGAAGCAGGGGGATTTCCCGTTTCAACCAAATAGTTTCATTACTTAAGGAAAGCAAGGGAGTTTTTGTTAGGTGTCTGCAGTGCATGTTGGTTTTTGGTGAGTATTCCACTGAGTGCCAGTACTCTGTCCATCCCTGTTCGGAGGCTGTGGCCATTCCCTGACACCGTGCCACACCTAATAAAAGTCTTGCCTGCTGTTGCATGGGGGCTCTGTGCAATTATCAAAGGGCAGAAGAGGCGAGGGATAAGGAGGGAGAGAGAGAGGTAGAGAAAGAGATGGAGAAAGACGCATATGGATGGAGAGATGAGACGCGGGGAGTAACAGCGTTTGGAGCCAGAGCAATCTGAGCTGAAAATGAGCCTTTTACCTCACATTGAGAGGATTCCTGCTATTTCACGCTGGGCACAAACATCCTTATCTTTCGGCTTCAAAACTCCAGCTTGGAAAACTCTGGGGCCTTCCTCTGCTCTTCTTCCTGCAAAACTGTATCCTCATGCCCCCTTTGAATTTTTCTTCGTTCCCTGCTGGGACATTAAAGTAATATTTAAGACATGTTAAATAGCTTATTTAGCATAGCTCTAGCCTGGTAATCTGTTTGTGCTACCATAGGAGTTGGCAATACCATAGAAATAGAATCTATAGAAGGGCCTTGGAACCACTAACCCTGGCAATTTGACTGGTACACTCACAATGGCTGCGAGCCCACCGCATCACAGCATAATTTACTTGAATGGGCCCGTTCTAGAGATTATATTTCTATGGGCAATACAGCACAACGGATCTGGGATTGGACAACCAGCCAGCCCGGAGGTGGAAATAGGAATAGGAGGACTGATGCTATCTGGTTTTCAAGTTATGTAGCAATAAAAAGCCACAGCAAAATCAATTGAGGTTTATTGAGGCCGGTGATGGACTTAAGGTCAAAGAGGGACAATGGAATACAACTCTTTACACTGCAATGTCTTGTAGAGAGAGATGCTGTTTACTTCCAGGTCAGATTTACTTCGAAGGGATTTTCTACTTCGCTTCAATTTGTGATGATATACAGTGCCTTGCGAAAGTATTCGGCCCCCTTGAACTTTGCGACCTTTTGAATAATTTTGCACGCCCAATTTTTCAGTTTTTGATTTGTTAAAAAAGTTTGAAATATCCAATAAATGTCGTTCCACTTCATGATTGTGTCCCACTTGTTGTTGATTCTTCACAAAAAAATACAGTTTTATATCTTTATGTTTGAAGCCTGAAATGTGGCAAAAGGTCGCAAAGTTCAAGGGGTCCGAATACTTTCGCAAGGCACTGTAAGTTGTTGAATGACAATACACTTTAAAACTACAGTATTCAACCTGTTTTAAAAGTAATTGGAGTTGGTAGCGTCCAATGTTATGTTCTCTCTCTTAGATGGTGGCTTGGCGCCCAACGTGAGGATGGTTGCCTGCCGGCAGAGCGAGACACTGCGCCTGAATTGTCTCGGAATATCAGCGGGGGATGACGGTGTCCTAAATAGGACAAATGGTGGTGGGTCCTGCGGAGGCAGTGATGTGTTAAGCTCCAGCATTGTTGGTGGGAGGGTGTGGGGCAGACTAGATTAAACCCATGAATCATCATTGGGGAGATCTAGCCTGCGTCCCAAATGGCACCCTGTTCCCTATATAGGGCACTACTTTTGACCATGGCCCATCACAACTGGTGCACTAAATGTGAGTGTGATTGTGTTGTGGCTCATCCTGGACACTCTCTCTCGGAGTCACACCTCTGTTTGTTTATACTACAGTGCATAAATGGGACAAGAGAGAGAGAGAGAAAGAGAGAGGGGGAAGTCAGAGAGAGTGGGGAGAGTCAGAGAGAGAGGTGGAGAGTCAGAGAGAGAGAGAGGGGGAGAGTCAGAGAGGGAAAGAGGGGGAGAGTCAGAGAGAAAGAAGGGGGAGAGTCAGAGAGAGGGGGGAGAATCAGAGAGCGAGAGCGAGAGAGAGAGAGAGAGAGAGAGAGAGAGAGAGAGAGAGAGAGAGGGGGGGAAGAGTTAGAGAGAGGGGGAGAGTCAGAGAGTGAGCGGGGAGAGTCAGAGGGGGAGAGTCAGAGAGAGAGGGGGGGGAGACTCGAGGCGAGAGAGAGCGAGGGCGGAGAGAGGAGGGAGAGTCAGAGAGAGAGGGGGAGAGTCAGAGAGTGAGCGGGGAGAGTCAGAGGGGGAGAGTCAGAGAGAGAGGGGGGGGAGACTCGAGGCGAGAGAGAGCGAGGGCGGAGAGAGGAGGGAGAGTCAGAGAGAGGGGGAGAGTCAGAGAGTGAGCGGGGAGAGTCAGAGGGGGAGAGTCAGAGAAAGAGGTGGGAGAGTCAGAGAGAGCAAGGGGGGAGATTCTGAGGGAGGGTCAGAGAGGGGGGAGAGTCAGAGAGAGAGGGGGGAGAGTCAGAGAGGAGAGTCAGAGAGAGAGGGGGAGAGTGTCTGAGGGGGAGAGTCAGAGAGAGGGAAGAGTCTGAGAGGGGGAGAGTTTCTGAGAGAAGGGGGAGAGACAGAGAGAGGGGGGAGAGTCAGAGAGGGGGAAGTGTAGCCTGTAAAGCGCCCATAAAGATGATAGAAACACCCAGCCCTTTTCTCCCTCAGCTCCACACTCCATCATTTATTTAGTCACGCCGAGGTGTCATCACCAGTTTGTCACTTTGAACGTGATTGGCTATGACATGAACAGGCTGCCACACCACCGTTGCCGCCATGCCAGCTGAATACTTATGTCCCCCCCTAATTGTCTGTAACAACACAGACGGGGAAAAACCAGGGGGAAACTCGAAATAACAGAATGTCATGGAGTTGCATCTGGGAAAGTTAGCGGGAATGAGTCAGCGGTGTTCCCTGATTCCCGAGCTCGCTCACACTGGGAATGTGTGATCTCATGCAGCACAGCGGTAGGTGAATCGGAAAGAAGGACAAGTGAGACACACGACCCTAGAAGAAGACCAACAACAGTCCCATTTAACGTCCTTTAAAGCAGCGGGGTATCTGTGAGTCTGGCTGAATCAAAGCCTGTATTAAAGGCCCACTCTCTCTGATATTTCCAGCTGGTTTTGATCATTTAAACGACGTTAAACTCATTCCATGGAGGGTAAAGTCTCTGTGGGCTTTTGCGCCGCCCTTGTACTTGATTGATGAATTAAGGTCACTAATTAGTAAGGAACTCCCCTCATCTGGTTGTCTAGGTCTTAATTGAAAGGAAAAACCCAAAACCTGCAAACACTCGGCCCACCGTAGAATGAGTTTGACACCCCTGATTTAAATGAATAGTATATAGGCTTACCCATTGAGGAGTGGGTCTTTAAAAGGCGAGTGGCATAAATAGCAGAAATAATAAGTGACTTTTAATCGACATGTTAGGAAATAGCCTTAAACAGGTTGTCAGGGTGACACCATTGGAAGGGCATTTCTTACATTTCTGTCTCCAAGCGCTTGGCGGGCTGGCTGCCAATCATTTGGCAGGCGTTTGGGTTGGTCGTAATGATCAGCCTAGTGGGAGGGGGTATCCAAGCAGAGGAGATGTGGTGAATCGAAGCCAAGTCCATTTTATTTTGGGTGTCACCTTGGCAAGCTTGGAGCTCGAAGTCAAACTCGAACACAACAACTTCAAATGAATATACAGTAAACACACACTTGCAGAAATGTAGTAAAATTTACAAAAAGGATGGATGGGAATGTTATTAAACTTAAGCAAAGCATGCAAGTAACGGTATAGATTAATGGGAGCGTATAAGTAACACTCATGTTTGCTATGCAAATCTTCCTCTCACATTGAAGGTTAGGGAGAGGCTATGTACTTAGCTAGTTGCAGAGTATCATAGCAGCAAGTCAGTTAAGAACAAATTCTTATTTACAACGACAGCCTAGGAACAGTGGGTGAACTGCCTAGTTCAGGGGCAGAACGACATATTTTGACCTTGTCAGCTCGGCCATTTGATCTGGCAACTTTTGGTTACTAGTCCAATGCTCTAACCACTAGGCTACCTGCCATACCTGCCTGTATAACCAACCAAATAATGACATGCAGCTAGCTAGCTATAGATAAAACAGTTGGTTAACTGCCTTGTTCAGGGGCAGTACTACATATTTTTACCTTGCCAGCTCTGGGATTTGATCTAGCAACCTTTTGGTTACTGGCCCAATGCTCTAACCACTAGGCTACCTGACGATAAAGCCTATCAAATAATGACATGAAGCTAGCTAGCTAAAAACAAAACATAGCTACTTACCAACACACTAGTCTCAGGTTTGACAGTTGACAACCCAAATAGAAACTAGTTGGATGTAATCCATATCCTGGCCATCTCCCGAAGTTTGTTGAACAACTTTATGGAAGCCCATTATCACTAGGGTAGCTATTTCCCGAGCAAAGGCAAGTTCTAACCACATGTTCTCTGGAGAAGAGGTTCCAGTGGGCAAATCTGTTTTGTGTGAACCCGGTGCCACGGATGGGCAGAGTTTGCTCATGTTCGACCATTCCATTGGTCCTCCTAAAGAGAGATCTCCGCCCACCCAGGGCACCAAGCCATGCAAAGCAAACTCGCCCAATCACAGAAAACTAGGTGCCATAACGTCTTAACGGGTCATAAAATGGCCATGAATTGTTGTCATAATTGTAATCCAAACTAAACCCTCAAGTATGTCTGAAGTCTGACTAAACTCTATTTTGAAAGAGACTGACTTTATGATCCAAATGATCCTATTTACACTTGTAGTCAAATTTGACACTATAATTAGCGTTTCCTACTCATATCTATGCCCCATGGGCAGTTTAAATTCAGAGAAGTTGGTTTTAAGGGGCAGTTTACCTTTAATGAATTCACCTTGGTGAGAGTGGTGGGTTCTGACGTGTGGTGAAGTTGAGTTGCCCTGCACGGGCATAATGGCTGGCTTTACTGCTAGCTGTGCCGGTCATGGCTGGCAGGCTCTCACGCTGTGCCAATGTGCCTTTCACACCCCACTGGCATCAGCCACGGGTCCCCTCCATTAAACACCCATCCATCAGTTGTCAGGGGAGAGGACGTCAAAAAGGAGAGGACGTCAAAAAGTGCATTTTGTTATTTCGCTTTCTTTGTATTATCCCAGGTGCTGCATGGATTATCATGGTTCTGTCGACCATTTGGAAGTTTCTTACTTAGCATCTATGGACCTCGGGAATGTCCTTGGGGAGGAAAGTCAGTGGGATTTTTTCTTACAGTGGCTGTGGTATCTGTGTTAAATACAGTTTGGTGATTTAATTTAGCTTCTGCCGCAGGGTTTGCCAGAGACAGGAGAGGATGACATTCTATTTTCAGACAGGCTAGACCGTCTGGATGCAGCAGAATAAGTCAATAGTTGACCTTGACCTGATGCGGTGGCAACAGTTACAGACACTAGCTAGCGACAGTCTAGTCTGTCTAATATTCCTTAGTCTTTCAAAAGGCATTCACAAAGATATAGGCAGATCATAACAAAAACATACTGTGCTGAGGAGAGACTGGCTCATAATAACGTCCGGAACGGAGTTCATGGAATGGCATCAAACACTTGGAAACCATGTGTTTAATCTATTTCATACCATTCCACTCATTTCGATCCAGTCATTACCACGAGCATGTTCTCCCCAATTAAGGTGCCACACACCTCCTGTGGGGTGAACTGATGACTCAATATTCCAAAACTACTCCAAAAGGATCTGCATCGTGACTAAGAGTGCACAGAGGGTCTTTGCCTTGCCTGCCTGTTTCAGTCTCCTGTTTAAATAGACATTAGGGCATTAACACTTAATGGCCGTGGTATTTCAGACGATTTAAGGCCCTCTCCCGGAGAAAGGACAGAGCGTGCAACGGAGCGTAGCGGAGAGCTAATTGAAGTCTCCTGACACCATGAGCACACTGCCGTCAATTCAGGGAGATAGCAGAGTAATATAAAAGAAGCGGAACATGTGGCGCCAGAGAGAATGCAGATGGATAACGGTTTCTTTTTGCACTTACTTTTCACGGGTCAGGCCACGCATCCCTAAGTACAAAGAAAAGGACTCATTTATTCGACACTCAGGGAGAATATAATGATGATATGGGTCTTTGGATTGTGGTTGTGCTTTTTTCACAAATTTCACAAGCCTATAGAAAATCCATTGTTGTTTCCTTGAAATCTACCCAGATAACTGCAGTGTCAAAACCATATTTGGCAATTGATTGGTCAAATAGCAAGAATAGACCTATTGGTCAAAAAGATAGCGTTGGTCAAAGAGATGAATCTGGCTTGGCTCAAAGGTCGTTGAATAAAGACTGTCCTACTGTATATACAGAGAGAGGTTAGCTCTTTGTCTCTGACTCCAGACTAAAAGACTGACCACTGGGTGGTCAGCCACATATTAATATAATTACTACATTGGACATTACCAAGTCAATGTTCTGTGATGGGTACACTGGCTGACAAAATGAGAGAGTTTGTGTGTGTATGTGTGTGTGTACATGTGAATGTATCTGCAAGGATAAGATTGAGTTGGTGTGTGCGCTCACATGATGACTTCCTGAGTATGTATTTTGGCCCTTGGCTGGGCCTGCCAGTGGCAGCAGAGAGGAGGCTAATGAAAGCTGCTTACAGTATAATGGGAGATGTGGTCCGTTAATGGAGAAGGTAATTACTGCAGTCTCAGCCCGGCGCAGCACTGACTGGTTAAGAATGACATTATTGATCGGCTGACGGGCCAGGAGGAAATGGGATGCAAAACAAAGAGAAAAGATTCTACTCCCAGAGTACACAGCTCATCAGCCTGCACTGCTCCTATCAAGGCCAAGGCACATACAGAGACACACACGCACACACACATAGATACTCGCACAAACACACACATAGATACCCGCACAAACAAAGTCTTTCCTTAATACACATGCAAGCACACACACACACACACACACACACACACACACACACACACACACACACACACACACACACACACACACACACTCCAGCTGAGCACTGGGGGCTATGAGACAAGTCCATTATAAATAAATACCATTTAGCAGACGCTTTTATCCAAAGCGACTTACAGTCATGTTTGCATACATTCTACGTATGGGTGGTCCCGGGAATCGAACCCACTACCCTAATATGCTTGTCTACAGATGGCTGCAGAGATGGTACTGTGTACTGACCCAGACAGGAATTCTCAGGACGGTACAAATTCTGAACACATATGACAGTCAGTGTAGACATTAGGTTTCATGGGGTGGGGGCTGAAGGGAGTAATTTAAAATATATATATATATTTCACCTTTATTTGCCCATGTAGGCCAGTTGAGTTTTCATTTACAACTGTGACTTGCGACCTGGCCAAGATAAAGCAAAGCAGTCCGACAAAAACAACAACACAGAGCTACACAAATCAAATCAAATCAAATCAGACAGGCTAGACCGTCTGGATGCAGTAGAATAACAAACGTACAATTTGCGGGCTCAGTCCCTTGTTGTTCAGCAAATGGATAAACTGCCGCACTCTTAAAACATCTCTATTCACATTAAATGACCCAGAGCTCAGAAAGCAGGAAGCGCTCATCCATTTATGCGATTGTTTGTTTTCACCAACTGCTATATGAAAGAAACAGCGAATCTATTGATTTGGGGTTCTGTTTACTTTGCAAGCGATAGCTATGCTAGATCAATACACCTGGTCTCTGTCTGTACAGGCAGGAGAGGAGGTTTTCCCATGCAGTGTCTCTACTGATCCATCACCACTGTTCCAGAGCCGACTCTCTCTACTCTACCTAGAGACCCCCCCCACCACCACCACCTCTTTCATTGTCTTAGCCCCGCTCATTCACTTCCTCCCTCCCTACATCGATTCTGTCACACCCGCCAACTTGCAAGACATGAGGATTCCTACTGTTTTTCCCATTTCTCCTGCCTGTCAGTTTTATTAGCCATCTTTCACTATAGAACTAGCCCCTGCACACACACACACCTGCCACCAGCATGAGTTTGAGCCATGGCCCCTGACTTTCACACATACATCTCCCATTCATCCGTGAGACATGTTAAATGCCAAAGGGATTCCTCCACAACACAGGTAATTATTTACCTGGATCTGTCCGCTCTGTGTGTGTGTGTGTGTGTGTGTGTGTGTGTGTGTGTGTGTGTGTGTGTGTGTGTGTGTGTGTGTGCGTGCGTGCGTGCGTGCGTGTGTGTGCGTGTGCGTGTGCGTGTGCGTGTGCGTGTGCGTGTGTGTGTGTGTGTGTGTCTCATTAAAACAGAAGGCCCTGTAGCAGACCAGGGTTGTATATCCATGAGGCTGGGTGCCGAAGGGAGCTTGGCTCAGACAAATCAAATGTTATTTGTCACGTGTTGTAAAAGTCAGGAGTAGACAGTGAAATGCTTACTTACTACAGGCCCTTCCCAGCTACGCAGAAAGAAAGAAAATAGAGAAATACTAGAAAAGTAAAACACGTAATAATAAATACACATTGAGTAACGATAACTTGGCTATATACACGAGGTACCAGTACCGAGTCAATGTGAGGGGTATGAAGTAATTGAGGTAATTGAGGTAGATATGTACAAATGCAGATAGTTAAATAGTTAACCAAATACCTTCCCAGACAAACTATTTAGCAGTCTTATGGCTTGGGGGTAGAAGCTGTTCAGGGCCCTGTTAATTCGAGACTTGGTGCACTGGTACCGCTTGCCGTGCGGTACCAGAGTCTATGACTTGGGTGGCTGGAGTCTTTCACAATTTCTGAAGTCTGCCAATCAATGGACCAAGATGGGGAAGGAGAGCAGGAGTAAGAGAGAGAGAGAGAGAGAGTGAGAGAGAGTGTGAGAGTGAGATTGAGATTGAGATTTAAATCATCTTTACTGGGTATGGGGGCCCACCACACAATAAATACTCATACAAAACCACAGTTACACATCAATTAAAAACACAACTCCAATTCCTCCTCCACAGTAACTACACACAACAGCCTCTGAATACCCCATATACTCAACAACAGATCAATATTGTTGACAAGTTCATAATAGGCAAACTCAACCCTTAGTCTCGCTGCCAACATTCCCTCCAGCATTCCCACCACATCCACAGAGCCCTGTCCCTGAATACTGTTCTTTCGGGTCTTCCATATCTCTAATTTTGCTGCCCCTAACACAAAATTAAGCAACAAGTACACCCTTTTGACTGAACCTGTACTTTGGTCCAAATATATACAGTTGGGAAGAGAAAAGCTCCAATTAGTGATCAGTTCAATCATCCCGACCAACCTGGGACACATTAAAAACAGATGTGCCAGACATTCAGACTCAGCACAGAATGGACACCCCTCCCCAACAGTAGGGTCCAGGTGTACGAGATGCATGTTGGTGGCTATAGCTCCATGTATTATCCTCCATTGGAGGCCAGCTGTCCTCTTATCAATAGGCAGTTTGTATGATGATCGCCAACAGCCTTTTGGAGAGGTACCTGGACCAAGCACACCCGCCCACCTCGTTGATTTTACCCCTTCCAAGGGGTACCTTTACACATGTTCTATACATGACCTTCTTTCCCACCTCCTTGAACTCCCCCAGGTCCGGGGTATCGAAGGAAAGCAGCGTCCCCACATCCTCCTCGAATGTCCCCATCGCAGCACTAACAATCAGTGCAAGGAACACATAATCCAGACCCTCCTTCCACCGATCAGAATTGGAAGTGTCAGTCACATACTGCAGATGAAGCACTGGCAAGGAGTCGCAGACCTCAGCGACAACCTTCCTCAGTAGGCGAGATGATCGGATCCCCGCTCTTTCTCCCAGCTCCTCCAACGATCTGCTCCTGCTCCGCATCAGATGACCCAGCTTGGTACACCCCACGCCTAACAGGCATGAACGTAGGCTAGCTGAACCCAGAACACGGGACTGGATGGCAGTGTTGTGAAAAATAGGCTCTTCAAAAAGCCACATGCAGGTCTTACGGGACTTGACAAGGACTCTCCAAGCCTGCATAACAGACTCATAAAATGGAGTCAGTCCAGGCAAATCACCCCCCTCCAGCTTTAAGAGGAAAAGGTGCTTGTCTAAGCCCAAACAGCCCGCTTTCCTCATCAATATGTAGGCTATTTCGACCCAGCTCGAACCGTCTCTGTACAACAATCTCTGGGCTGCTTGAAGCCAGAAAGCCATGATTCTAGAGGAAATGTCCACCAGGCATTGCCCACCCTCGTGCAGTGGCAGGTACAGGGCTGCAGCTTTAATCCAGTGTTGTCCAGACCAGAAGAAATTGACAAGGGTCCTCTGAAGCTCTTGTATCAGACCCTTTGGTGGCTGTAAAATCATTAGTCTGTGCCACAGGGTAGAGGCAGCAAGATTATTAGCTACCAGGACCCTTCCCCTATAAGACAGTCTGGCACACACTTTCTCCGCTACATCCTCCCAGTTCATTTTCTGAAAGACACCGGAGCCTAGAAAATAAACAAGTCTTCATCCCATCTTTGCCCCACTGAAGCCCCCCTAGTAACCGTGGAACGGACCCCGTTTGAAGCCGACCTGCCCACAGCGCTTCACTCTTTCCCCAATTGACTCTAGCTGAGGAGGCCCCCTCATACACCTTTAAAGTGTTTGAGAGAACCTTAACATCCTCACCCCCTGTAATAAAAACTATCACGTCATCTGCATACGCAGACAGTGCTATCGTGGGACCATTCATTACACCAGGCACAGAGAAACCAGTAAGCTTCGCTCTTAAGAAACAAAGCATTGGTTCAATCGCCAGACTATATAACTGCCCTGAAATTGGGCATCCCTGCCTGATGCCCCTTTAGACAGGGATGGGGCAACTCAAACCACCCCCACCTTCACCATACACGAGACCCCAGCATACAGTAAATTCATCCAAGACAAAAAAACATCCCCAAACACAAAGGCTTTCATCGTTTTAAACGAAAAGTACTGGTGGTCCACACGATCAAAAGCCTTCTCCTGATCCTAAGAAAGTAAACCCACATTTACATCAGACAGTTTACAAATGTCTAAAACATCTCTTATCAGAAGCAAGTTGTCAACAATAGAGCGATCTAGTAGGACTGGTCCTTGTGGATCAACAATCCCAGATACTCTTTCAACCTGTTTGAGAGACATTTAGAAACAATTTTGTATTCTGCGCACAGCAAAGCAACAGGTCTCCAATTTTTTATGAGAGCCAAATCACCCTTTTTTGGCAACAGTGAAAGCACCGCACGTTGACAGAATACAGGAAGAGAACCCTCATGAAAAGAACCCCAAAAGTGCTTATAAAACTGAGATGGTAAACCATCGATGCCAGGGGCTCGGCCTGTTGAGAGCTGCATAACTGCTGTGGACAGCTCTTGCAGTGTAATGTCAGAGTTCAATGCGACTCTCTGCTCAGGTCCCAATTGAGGAAGACCGTGTAACAACTGTTCAGTACACAGAGAGTCACAATCCTCCGCCTTATAGAGGGCCGAGTGTTGACGCATTTCAATGTCATCCGTGGTCAGGCAGACCATCTGTTTACGTTGCAATGTCGACTGTCCTACGTTTTCTTTTTAAGCGCTAGGAGCATCCATATCCTCGAGGGAAGCGAAACGAGACCTAATCAAGGCACCCTTCACTCTTTCATGCAGAAACGACCTCAGTTCATGTCTCTTGTCCTGTAAATTCATGACTAGTCCAGGGTCGTTCTGAGTGAGCAGCTTCAATTCAATAGACTTAGTCTCTTTATCAATTTGAGACAGAGCAGTATACTGTTGACAAAATACTCGTATTTGGGCCTTCCCAACCTCCCACCATTGTCTCAAGGACTCAAAATTCCCTTTTGTAACCCTCCATTTTTCCCAAAACAACAAACACCTGTCACAAAACATGACATCATGTAACAATTTAACATTAAAATACCAGTAAGATGATGACCTTCGTGGACAGGACAAGTGAATATCAACAGTAACAATTTGATGATCAGAGAAACCCACAGGAGTAATGGCACACTTTCCAACCCTACTACAGTATTGCTCAGATACATACAACCTATCTAACCTTGCTGCACTGACACAACCTTCATTAATTTTTAGCCATGTGTACTGCCTAACTTTGGCATTCCTTACTCTCCACACATCAGAAAGCTCAAACTCAGTTAATAGACCAGACAGGCAAGTGGCTGACCGCAGGAGTGGATCTTCAGAGGCGCGATCAACAGTTAAATCCACTGTACAGTTCCAGTCACCCCCTAAAACCATACACCCCTCTTGATCACACTGTTAAGGTTTCTTTTATTTGATCAAATATAGCAATACGCTCTGTACCCTCATTAGGAGCATAAACATTCAACAACAAAGAAAACCCCCATAACATCCACCTTGACCAATAAAACCCGACACTTGACATTCTCTGTTGTTGATACCACAGTCACCCCTAAACCTGAGGAAAACAAGATTGCCACCCCAGCACTGAAATTAGTACCATGACTGAGTACATGCTGCCCCTCCCACCACATACCCCAGTCAAACTCATTTTCCTCATCACTATGTGTCTCCTGTAGGAAAACTACATTAATTAAGCCTTTTCTGTTTTATTACTTCTAATACCCAAGCCCTCTTTTTCCTGTCCCCCCATTAATATTGAGAGAACCTCCCCTTAGTACCTCCATGTAGAAAAAAGAAAAGAAAAGCAGAAGAAACCACAGAGAAACCAAGGAGAAAAAAAGACACCCTATGAGGCATGATCATCATCATTAATTTAATCTTCTCTTAACCTGACCACGTTTCCCACCACCTTTTGCTGCTGCAACAGCAGTAATACATTTCCTCAAGCGAAACCGCTTCTTCTCACTCAATTGGTCTAACCCCACCGTCTTCTGTAACATCACAGCTGACCTCACAAACTTATCAACATCAAAATAATCTGCCAATTTGACAGATTTCCCAAAAGTCTGATCCAGAAACTAATTTACCTCCTCAAGATCGTAAATTGAGTCCTCACCAGCAGCTATCATATTAAAAGAGATATCCATATCCTTCTCCTGATCCTCAGCTGAGACCACAGACAACTGAGTCCCCTCTACCACATCCCTTTCAACACTCCCCACTTGCACCTCATCACTTGTACCAGGCATCTCCTCCACTACCTGGGAGACTAGCCCCACCTGAACCTCATTACTCATAGTGGGCATCTTCTCCACTACCTGGGAGCCTAGCTCCACATGAACCCCAGCACTCGTAGTGGGCATCTCCTCCACTACCTGGGAGCCTAGCTCCACATGAAAACCCTCCTGTACCCCGTTACTAGTAGTGGGCATCTCCTCCACTACCTGGGAGCCGAGCTCCACATGAACCCCCTCTACCCCAGCACTCATATTGGGCACCTCCTCCGCTACCTGGGAGCCTAGCTCCACATGAACCCCCTCCTTTACCCCAGTACTCGTACTGGGCAGCTGCTCACCAGTCTGAGGAACTGGCACTTCAGATACATCCTTACCTTCGACAACAATACTTTTCTGCTGCATAACATTTCCCTCTAAAACAAGTTGCAACTCCGTGCCCTCAACACGGATAACTTGTTCCTCAGCAACAGGTGCTTGTGGCTGCTCTACCGCTTGCCTTCTCCCTTTTCGGGCAAGCATGTCACGAGTCCAAAAACATAAACACCTGTCGCCGAAACGACATTACCTGTTTCAATGCCGGGTGTTTGCAACCCAACGGGACAACCTTAATTGAACTGGTGAACTTCCCAAAGCGCAATAACTCGCGCTCCAATAGCTCATTTGGAATAAACGGCGGTACATTTGAAATCGTTACCCTTGTTGATGGAGAAAAAAGCATCTTGAGACTCTAGGGGCAGTATTTCATTTTTGGATGAAAAAAACGTTCCCGTTTTAAACAAGATATTTTGTCACGAAAAGATGCTCGACTATGCATATAATTGACAGCTTTGGAAAGAAAACACTCTGACGTTTCCAAAACTGCAAAGATATTATCTGTGAGTGCCACAGAACTGATGCTGCAGGTGAAACCAAGATGAAACTTCAAACAGGAAGTGAGCTAAATATTTGAGGCGCTGTTTTCTATTGTCTCCTTATATGGCTGTGAATGCTCCCTGAACGAGCCTACACTTTCTGCCGTTTCCCCAAGGTGTCTGCAGCATTGTGACGTATTTGTAGGCATATCATTGGAAGATTGGCCATAAGAGACTACATTTACCAGGTGTCCGCCCGGTGTCCTTTGTCGAAATTGGTGCGTAATCTTCAGCTGCAAGCATTCTTCCATGTGATTCAGAGGAGAAAGCAGACTTCCACGAACGATATATCATCGAAGAGATATGTGAAAAACACCTTGAGGATTGATTCTAAACAACGTTTGCCATGTTTCAGTCGATATTATGGAGTTAATTTGGAAAAAAGTTTGGCGTTTTGATGACTGAATTTTCGTGTTTTTTTGGTAGCCAAACGTGATGAACAAAACGGAGCGATTTGTCTTTTGGAAAAACTGAACATTTGCTATCTAACTGAGAGTCTCCTCATTGAAAACATCCGAAGTTCTTCAAAGGTAAATGATTTTATTTGAATGCTTTTCTTGTTTTTGTGAAAATGTTGCCCGCTGAATGCTACGCTAAATGCTACGCTAGCTATCAATACTCTTACACAAATGCTTGTTTTGCTATGGTTGAAAAGCATATTTTGAAAATCTGAGATGACAGTGTTGTTAACAAAAGGCTAAGCTTGAGAGCTAGCATATTTATTTCATTTCATTTGCGATTTTCATGAATAGTTAATGTTGCGTTATGGTAATGAGCTTGAGGCTGTATTCACGATCCCGGATCCGGGATGGCTAGTATCAAGAAGTACGCCATGCTCAACCATACGATCTACAAGACTCTCTTCTTTAACCTGTTACTCCTACCCCCTACTTTTTCGAACATTCTGTTAAAAATCGCGCAACATTTCAGCACCCTGCTTCTCATGCCAGGAATATAGTATATGCATATGATTAGTATGTGTGGATAGAAAACACTCAGACGTTTATAAAACTGGTTAAATCACGGCTGTGACTATAACAGAACGTGCGTTTCATCGAAAAGTGCAGGAAAATCTGATCACTGAAAATGGAAAAATATATCCATGCGCAACTTCAACCGATTGATAAAGGTGAACCACATTAAATGAGGCCGAGGTTGCAATACCTACAGCTTCCACACGATGTCAACAGTCTTGTCATTTGCCTACGATTTGTTTCTTGGTCAAATGAAGAAGAGACAGCCCATTTCTTCAGGTCTCCGACCGGATATTTTGGTTGAGATTTACCCGGACATTATTTCCAGACGTACAGCTATAGAATATACATCGCCTCGTGATCAATTTGATCGCTTATTAACGTTTACTAATACCTAAAGTTGCATTACAAAAGTATTTCAAGTGTTTTGTGAAAGTTTATCGTCAACTTTTTAATTTAAAAAAATGACGTTACGTTATAAAAACGCTATTTTTTTCGTTGATCACACAGTCTTCATAGATCGATATCTACGCTATATATGGACCGATTTAATCGAAAAAATACCCAATAGTGTTTATGGGACATCTAGGAGTGCCAACAAAGAAGATGGTCAAAGGTAATGAATGTTTTATATTTTATTTTGCGTTTTGTGTAGCGCCGACTATGCTAATTATTTTGTTTACGTCCCCTGCGGTTCTTTTGGGGTGTTACATGCGATCAGATAATAGCTTCCCATGCTTTCGCCGAAAAGCATTTTAAAAACCTGACTTGTTGCCTGGATTCACAACGAGTGTAGCTTTAATTCAATACCCTGCATGTGTATTTTAATGAACGTTTGAGTTTTAACGAGTGCTATTAGCATTTAGCGTAGCGCATTTGCATTTCCAGATGTCTAGATGGGACGACTGCGTGTCAGGTAGGAGCAAGAGGTTAAGAAGTACACCATGCTCAACCATACGATCTACAAGACTCTCTTCTTTAAGAAGTACGCCATGCTCAACCATCCGATCAACAAGACACTCTTCTTTAAGAAGTACGCCATGCTCAACCATCCGATCAACCAGACACTCTTCTTTAAGAAGTACGCCATGCTCAACCATCCGATCAACAAGACACTCTTCTTTAAGAAGTACGCCATGCTCAACCATCCGATCAACAAGACACTCTTCTTTAAGAAGTACACCATGCTCAACCATCCGATCAACCAGACACTCTTCTTTAAGAAGTACGCCATGCCCAACCATACGATCAACAAGACACTCTTCTTTAAGAAGTACACCATGCTCAACCATCCGATCAACCAGACACTCTTCTTTAAGAAGTACGCGATGCTCAACCATCCAATCAACCAGACACTCTTCTTTAAGAAGTACGCCATGCTCAACCATCCAATCAACCAGACACTCTTCTTTAAGAAGTACACCATGCTCAACCATCCGATCAACAAGACACTCTTCTTTAAGAAGTACGCCATGCTCAACCATCCGATCACCCAGACACTCTTCTTTAAGAAGTACACCATGCTCAACCATCCAATCAACCAGACACTCTTCTTTAAGAAGTACACCATGCTCAACCATACGATCAACCAGACATTCTTCTTTAAGAAGTACGCCATGCTCAACCATCCGATCAACCAGACACTCTTCTTTAAGAAGTACACCATGCTCAACCATCCAATCAACCAGACACTCTTCTTTAAGAAGTACACCATGCTCAACCATACGATCAACCAGACACTCTTCTTTAAGAAGTACGCCATGCTCAACCATCCGATCAACCAGACACTCTTCTTTAAGAAGTACACCATGCTCAACCATACGATCAACCAGACACTCTTCTTTAAGAAGTACGCCATGCTCAACCATCCGATCAACAAGACACTTTTCTTTAAGAAGTACGCCATGCTCAACCATCCGATCAACCAGACACTCTTCTTTAAGAAGTACGCCATGCTCAACCATACGATCTACCAGACACTCTTCTTTAAGAAATACCACCACTGCTTTATTCATCTGCGACGCATAAGCAACATTCTAATAGCCTACCTTCTCTCCTACGGCGACCAGAAACACCTCCACCGTGACAGTAGCTTCAGTAACACACCTAAAGCCGTGCCGAAGTGACAGGGACGGCATCCCCATTCAGGCTTCCATCCCTGCCAAAATCCGGGTACTTTCGATACGAAAAACAAATACTTAATTCTACCACAACAAAAATAATAACCTTAATCATGCACAGAAGAAAACCAAAAAAAGACACCAAGAAATAGAAAGTTGGCAATATCTAACTCTCCACAACACACGTACTCCTTTGCTCATACAGTTCACAGCATGCAGAAAGAGAGAGAGAGAGAGAGAGAGAGAGAGAGAGAGAGAGAGAGAGAGAGAGAGAGAGAGAGAGAGAGAGAGAGTGGGGGAGAGAGAGAGAGAGAGAGAGAGAGAGAGAGAGAGAGAGAGAGAGAGAGAGAGAGAGAGAGAGTGGGGGAGTGGGGGGAGAGAGAGAGAGAGAGAGAGAGGGAAGAGAGTGAGAGAGAGAGGGAGGGAGAGAGAGAGAGAGAGAGAGAGGGGAAGAGAGTGAGAGAGAGAGAGAGAGGTGGAAAGGGAGTGAAACAGACAGGGACAGAGGAGCATGGCTAAAAGGATTGATAACAAAACGCGGGCCACCGAGGAGAAAGGGAGGGAGGGATTAATAATATATTTTCTTCAGTGTTGAATACTGAGCATTCATCAGTGACTAATAGCTTTGTAAAGCATTATAGAAATTCAGCTCTATAGAAATGCTGTATGACTGACTGTCTGATTTGAGCCGGGTTGTGGCATCAATAAATTGTTCTTGTTGAAGCATGACACACTACTGCATTCTTTACACCGGCGTTATAAGGTTTCTCATATTTTCCAGCAGTTGCACAACACTCTATAACAACTATGCCACTAAAGCATGTCTATGCACCAAATGGCACCCTATTCACTGTGTAGTGCACTACTTTTTCAGATCCTTACTATATAGGGATTGAGGACCATTTGGGACGCAGTCCATGTTTTTACTAGACCACTGAAAGAAAAGCATTTATGTGGCCCTCAGTGAAGCAGATCGATAGTTTATTTTAAATATTTAGGGACCCATAATGCTCCTGGCAATAACAGAAGCTTACTTCAGCTCGCTGAGTTGCTATGAGAGGGAATTAGTACACAGACATACAACTATTCTCTACTTATCCTCTGCCGTCCTCTCTCTAGGGTGTAGTGATTTCTTGGGGTAATGTGAGAAGTGGAAAATCTTCTCCTTAGGCATTATTGCCTGGTCCTAGATCTCAAATGTTTTTTTACATTTACATTTACATTTAAGTTATTTAGCAGACGCTCTTATCCAGAGCGACTTACAAATTGGTGCATTCACCTTATGACATCCAGTGGAACAGCCACTTTACAATAGTGCATCTAAATCTTTTAAGGGGGGGGGGGGTGAGAAGGATTACTTTATCCTATCCTAGGTATTCCTTAAAGAGGTGGGGTTTCAGGTGTCTCTGGAAGGTGGTGATTGACTCCGCTGTCCTGGCGTCGTGAGGGAGTTTGTTCCACCATTGGGGAGCCAGAGCAGCGAACAGTTTTGACTGGGCTGAACATTTTTTGTCAATGCCAAACACTATACAGCACAAATATGTATATATTTATATACAGGGTATAATCACAAGGAGGGTGACGTAACCAACAGGGAATGTCCACTTTCCAATAGAGAAGTGACTTCGTGTTAAGAAGTGGTAGGTGATAGGCAACTTCCTGTATATGAAAGGGAAACAGGCACCATGGAAAGGGTGACAGGAAATACCCTACTGAAATAGCAGTTTGTTAAATAAGGAAAGCAAAACTGAGAAGCAATCCATTCACATTTCACAAGCAGCCAGGCAAGACAAGGTATGTACGTGGAATGCTACATTCAATATTAACAAACGGTTCTAACTGTACAGTAGAGCAACAGTAAGATGACTTTTATAGTTGCTGTACTTGGTGTAGTGTGCTGTATGGTCTTAACAATAGCTGAATGTCTGATTGCTAGCAAGAACTGATAATCATCTGTAGATTCATGTTTCATTGCTGGGGTGAGTGCTCTGTTGCAATTATGAGAATATGCATTGTTAGGATACTGTTTCCCTGCAGTTATAGATACTTCTATGTCTGCACTGTGTAGCAAAGAGAGAGCAAGAGTATGGTTGCAAAACTCCACTTTCCCAAAATTCAGAGGTTTTCCAGAAATACTTTTGGGAAAGCTACAAAAATGTTGCAAACCCTATTCAACCCTAACCACCAGTGGTGACCTGCTTTTTGAGCCCCACATATTTAGGAACAAAAAATATATACATATATACAGTTGAAGTCAGAAGTTTAGATAGACGTAGGTTGGAGTCATTAAAACTCGTTTTTTAACCACTCCACAAATTTCTTGTGAACAAACTATAGTTTTGGCAAGTCGGTTAGGACACCTACTTTGTGCATGACACAAGTCATTTTTCCAACTATTATTTACAGACAGATTGTTTCACTTATAATTCCCTGTATCACAATTCCAGTGGGTCAGAAGTTTACATTTCACCAAATTGGCTGTGCCTTTAAACAGCTTGGAAAATTCCAGAAAATAATGTCATGGCTTTAGAAGCTTCTGACATCATTTGAGTCAATTGGAGGTGTACCTGTGGATGTATTTCAAGGCCTACCTTCAAACTCAGTGCCTCTTTGCTTGACATCATGGGAAAATTCAAAGAAATCAGCCAAGACCTCAGAAAAAAATGTGGAGACCTCCACAAGTCTGGTCCATCCTTGGGAGCAATTTCCAAACGCTTGAATGTACCACGTTCATCTGTACAAACAATAGTATGCAAGTATAAACACCATGGTACCACGCAGCCATCATACCGCTTAGGATGGAGACGCATTCTGTCTCCTAGAGATGAATGTACTTTGGTGCGAAAAGTGCAAATCAATCCCAGAACAACAGCAAAGGACCTTGTGAAGATGCTGGAGGAAACAGGTACAAAAGTATCTATATCCACAGTAAAACGAGACCTATATTGACATAACCTGAAATAACCTGCTCCAAAACCGCCATAAAAAAGCCAGACTATGGTTTGCAACTGCACATGGGGACAAAGATTGTACTTTTTGGAGAAATGTCCTCTGGTCTGATGAAACAAAAATAGAACTGTTTGGCCATAATGACCATCCTTATGTTTGGAGGAAAAAGGGGGAGGCTTGCAAGCCGAAGAACACCAGCCCAACCATGAAGCACGGGGGTGGCAGCATCATGTTGTGGGGGTGTTTTGCTCCAGGAGGGACTGGTGCACTTCACAAAATAGATGGCATCATGAGGTAGGATTTGGTCTATTTTCACCAACGCGGTATTGTACACACACCGTTTGTGGTCGGTGTGTGCTTGTTTCATACAGCTTTGACAGTGCAAATGATAGTAGTTGTGGCGCTTGGCTTGCACGTGCAAATTCAGCACAGACAACATTCTATAATAGAATTGTGTTATTTGGCGTGTCAAGTTAAAAGCTTATTTAAGCGTCAAATAGTGATATATGTATAATTCTTGACAAGCAAACACCCAAACAGCGTTCAATGTGACTCACCTTAATAATTTGGTCCATTTTCACCTCTTAATTTCACATACTATTCTAACTTGGTGGTGCACATGTAGCCTATAACCTGTTTTAGAGAAATGTCAATGAATATTGTAAGAGCTTTCATTGTGTGTTTATATGCCCCATTTATTGATCCTATAGTTCTAACCTGGTGTACAGAGAGTACACTGTAAAAATGGCCCCTGTTCTGAATTCTGTCGCTGTACATTTCAAAGGTGTGAACAACTAGTTATATCGACTACGTCTGTCGTCGCTCGCTCATTAATGTCTTCATCGATATTACGGATTGCCTCTCATGCCATAGTTTGTACATCTCAATTGTCAGTAGAAACCACATTTGCTGAAGCAAGTCAGCAATATCAGCTATGTTTTTTCTGTAAAGAAAGTAAATGAGGCTGAAATAACTGTTTCGCTGCCAGACAAGGCTCCGCTGATAGTCAGGTGTAGCAGTGGTAAGGTGTTGGGACTGCTGTTGGGACAGGTTTATGTAGGCCCTAACAGTTTGTGGGCACCGTTTGTCACCGTTATAGTGCAATTAATGTATTGTTTAATCTTGTGTTGTGGCTTCCTGGCATGCATCCCACATTTTGTTTTTGATTGCCCCACCAAGATGTACATGCTAAAATTGCCACTGCTAACCACCATCTAAAAAAATCCCACTCCATTTCCTGCAAGGTTCCAGTTAAGTCTTTGCTGCGTCTTTGCCTTTGCTGTGTTGGTGGTGTATGTTTACATGTTGTGTAGCTTCAGGCCATCATACTGAGCAAAATTGTCAAAGATGGATGTGTTACTTTGTTGCCTTCATCTTCTGCGGTAAACCTTCCCTATAATAATGTACCCAGGTTGCCCAACAGTGATTGAGCCCTCAGGCCATGTGAGTAATGCCATTACAAAACGTCTGCCTCGGCACCCCAGAAAACATGTCCACATTGGCCTAATGCGGGCTAAAATATTGGCCACATGTAGGCGGCCAACATTTCTATTTAATAGAAATGTATTTGAGTTATTAATTACAATTTAATTAAACGTCTGTATCAGAAACACAACCAAGTTGTTGCTATCATACATATGTTTTTAAAAGAGAAACTGTTCAGTTTTTCATACGGGTCTTTATAAATAATGGGGCCAATATGCGACATTCAGATCAACAATTCAAAATGGTTTCAAACCCCCCAAATTATTATTTTTATGCAGTTCCACATACAGTACCAGTCAAAAGTTTGGACAACCCTACTCATTTAAGGGTTTGTCTTTTATTTGTACTATTTTCTACATTGTAGAATAATAGTGAAGACATCAAAACTATGAAATAACACATATGGAATCATGTAGTAACCAAAAAAGTGTTACACAAATCAAAATATATTTTAGATTATTCAAAGTAGCTACCGTTTGCCTTGATGACAGCTTTGCAGCTTTTGACACAATGCCCACTTAACCTGGAAGCCAGCCGCACCAATGTGTCAGAGGAAACACCATACGCCTGTCGACCGTGTCAGCGTGCACTGCTCCCGCCCCCCAAAGGAGTCACTAGTGCGTGATGGGTTAAGGACATCCCTGCCGGCCAAACCCTCCCCTAACCCGGACGGTGCTGGGCCAATTGTGCACCGCCCCATGGGTCTTCCGGTATTGGCCGGCTGCAACAGAGCCTGGACTCTGACTCAGAATCTCTAGAACAATTTAAAAGATTTTACTGAGTTATAGTTCATCTGAGGAAATCAGTCAGTTGAAATCAATTCCGTAGGCCCTAATATATGGATTTCACATGACTGGGAATACAGATATGCATCTGTATTTGTGTTCGTTGTCCGTAGTGTATGCCTGCCCATACACGTGGTCTGCGGTTGTGAGGCCGGTTGGACATACTGCCAAATTCTCTAAAACTATGTTGGAGGCGGCTTATAGTAGAGAAATTCACATTAAATTCTCTGGTAACAACTCTGGTGGACATTGCTGCAGTCAGCAATTGCATGCTCCCTCAAAACTACTGTGGCATTGTGTTGTGTGACAAACGGCACATTTTAGAGTTGCCTTTATGGTAGAAACTGACAAGATCATGTTTTAATACTGTTTATGCATCGAATAAGGTTTCTCAGTACTCCCTCATCTGTGTCTGTGTGAACTGAGCTGGGTTCTGGGATTTAGGCTGGCAACTGACTCCATAGATTTAATTGGTGTTAGTGTACTGTGAGGTACCAGGGAGGAGATGGTATGCTCTGGTATGGGCAGCTGATAAGAAGAACCTTGTCTTAGGGGCCAAACTCTGGTTTATACACAATTAGAACAGTTTTCACAGCAAATGCTATCTGGCTGGGAGATATTCCTTTCTCACATACAAAACTTCACCTTTGACCCATTCCACACATCTGTAGTTTACCATGTACTCAGAAGGATGTGCATAGTCTATAAAGGCTGTATCCCAACTCTGCTCATTGGGATACAACCTTTTTAGCATGTTATTGCCAGTAGCGAAATGCTTGCGTTCCTAGCCCCAACAGTGCATTTTGTGCAGGACACGAAATGTTACATAGTTACACTGCATTTTGAAGATCTCTATACAAAAAACTGTCTGACAGCTAGATCCAGGATTCTTACAAGGTTCAATGTCTAATTTAACTGATTAATGCTAAATATATGATATAACGACAACTTACACTGCCATAAATGCAAGGACTGAAAAGTCATGTTTTATGTCACACGATTTTGGACAAATTCGTCAAAACACCAACCATGATAAAGGGTTTTAAACTAACTTGTGAATTTTATTGAGCTTAGCTATGTCGTGTCTTTGGCTATGTCGTGTCTTTGGATTAAGTGATATGACATGCTCTTCTATAAAATCCTTTCTCTGTATTTAATATTACCTGATTGAGCTAATCATGTAAATGTAATTAACTAGATAGTCGGGGCACCACAAAATAATATTGATAGAGCAGTTATCTTCCGAATAAACTCTTAAAGACCTAATAATATTTTACATCAATAGCAGTCAATATTAATCATCACCTTATTTCAGTCTCATCTGAAAGTTGTAAATTCTTGGTTATCTTCACGAACCCTGGCTAACAAGTTGAATCAGCAATACAAAATTGGGTTAAATTGTTTATTTACTAAATACCTAACTAATCACACAGAATTACATATACACAGAATGAATCATACATTGATTACAAATTATGTCATAAAGGAAAACGTCTCTAGCGGACGGAACAGATATAACAGCTGGTTACCCAAAGAAAGTGGGTTGGGTTTGAGTGAAAGAGCGGGAAGACTGAAGAACAAAGGGAGAAGCGATGTCTCTATCGGGCCATAGGCAAATACTCTATCGTAAATACAGAATCTTATGTATTCTGAATTACCGCCCATTTGGAAAAAGAAAATGCAATAAATATTTACTCTGAGCTGCGCTTCGGTAGGTTGGTCGTAGAAGCTGGTCGTGTTGGCCAACAGAGATATTCCTGTCCTCGGAAGAATGTCCCTGGTGGTAAATTGGCTATGTTGTGTGGTAGACGGGATACTCTGTTCGTCCTTTCCAAGCCCACATTTACAGTGGCCTCTGCTAACTCAACGGCTAGGAGGTATCACTTCTGTAGCGAATAAGAGTGCAAAGTTCATACCATTCACAACCAAAGCTCACGTTGAGGTTGGCTTCATTCTGTAGTTATTATCTGAACCCTTCTGACATCGGATCGTCATCCTAATGTACCCGGAACAGAAAGTTATATTGTCGTCAAGGCTTTATATAGGAAGGGAGAGGAGTGGGCGGGCCACTGAGTCGGGCCTAATTCACTCATGAAAACCCAATTATCACATTTTAGAAGCTAAAATCACATTTCTTCCCCTCCCAAATAATTTCATATTCAAACATTTAAATTGCACAACAATTCCATGTGAATCTGGACTTTCATGTGTAGACTTTCCACTGTACCGTTTGTCATCCTATCATTGATGAGAATGTCTCAGATGACAACCGGACTGACATCATATTCAATAAGTACCAATGCATATGTTCAACTGGTTGGATTACCAAAATATGGTTCATTTCCCCCCACCTTTTGATGTTCCCAGAATCTCTGTTTAACAAAGGCTATTCAGGAGTCCCTCTGTGGAGTCAAGAGAGAGGGAAGAGAGAAAGGTTTATGACCCCCCCCATAAATACTTTACCCACAGGCCAACGTCATGACAGCTATAATACCCCCTTATATCTTAATAATGACTTTGGCATTATTACAGCTGTAACAAGTTGTCCAGTGTAGAAAATCCTCACAGGTACACTAGTTTATAGAAATTTCACACACACCTTTTAAAGACTTCATCATTGGCATTGTACAGAAAAATTGGGCATCGCACAACAGAGAACTTAAACTGGAATGACACACAGTAATGGTTGCACAAAAGTAATGTGTACAAACCACGCCTCCAAATATTATAATGAGGCCCTGCCTCTAGCTGGGCTTGGTGTGGGCGATCTGGAGCTGGGCTTGCAGGCTAGCCCGTGTTGGCGTTATGTGGGATTTCTGTGGGCTAGTCTGTGTTGGGCAGGCGTGGGCTTGGTGTGGGCTATGCCTTGCCCACCGAATACCCACATGGGGTCAATAGGGTCATGTTTGCTGGGACAGTACACAGTTTCCAAGTTCATACATGAATTTGGTATCTCACACTGTGCCAAAGTTGTAAAAAAGAGGAATCGAGAGGAGAATTCAAAAAGTTGGGCAGTGTGTGCACCCTTTATCTGTCATTGTCGGTAAATAGACAGATTAGGCAGGTTGAAACAGGGCAAAGGGAAACCGGTATTATTGTTGAATTAGCCAATCCTCCGTTTGTTCTCTGGAAAGTACTGTGAAGTAGGCATGATCTTCTTGGAATGTACAAGAGACTCCCTGCAGCTGCATCCTTCCTTAACCGGGCACTATTCTATAAGGGAAACAGGAAAGGACAGGAAAGGAAAGGGAAGGGGAGGGGAAGGTAGCACTTAAACAAGCAAAATTCCTCCAAATATGTACATACAGTATCATTCAAAAGTTGGACGCACCTACTCATTGAAGGGTTTTTCTTTATTGTAGAATAATATAGAGGATATCAAAACATATGGAATCATGTAGTAACCCAAAAAAAGTGTTAAACAAATCCAAATATTTTAGATTCTAGATTCTTAAAAGTACTCACCCTTTGCCTTGACAGCTTTGCACGCTCTTGCCATTCTCTCAACCAGCTTCACCTGGAATGCTTTCTAACAGTCTTGAAGGAGTTCCCACAGATGCTGGGCACCTGAGGATAGGTGATTGTGGAGGTCAGGTTTATCTGATGCAGCACTCCATCACTCTCCTTCTTGGTCAAATAGCCCTTACACAGCCTGGAGGTGTGTTTTGGGTCATTGTCCTATTGAAAAACAAATTATAGTCCCACTAATGCAAACCAGATGGGATGGAATATCTCAGCAAAATGCTGTGGTAGCCATGCTGGTTAAGTGTGCCTTGAATTCTAAATAAATCACTGACAGTGTCACCAGCAAAACACCCCCACACCATCACACATCCTCCTCCACGTTTCACCGTGGGAACCACACATGCAGAGATCATCCATTCACCTACTCTGCATCTCTCAAAGACACTGCGATTGGAACAAAAATTCTCAAATTTGTACTCATCAGACCAAAGGAGAGCTTTCCACCGGGTCTAATGTCTATTTCTCGTCTTTCTTGGCCAAAGCAAGTCTATTCTTATTATTGGTGTCCTTTAGTAGTTGTTTCTTTGCACCAATTTGACCATGAAGGCCTGATTCATGCAGGTTCCTCTGAACAGTTGATGTTGAGATGTGTCTCTTACTTGAATTCTGAAGCATTTATTTGGGCTCCAATCTGAGGTGCAGTTAACTCTAATGAACTGGGATGGAAAAATTACATATTTACCGGATTTGTTTGATATTAATAGTTAGCCATCAATACTTTACACATAGGAAGATATTTCTGTCCTGCTGATGCTGTGCTTTTATTGTCTTCAATGTAGTTCCCTGCAGCTAATCTGGGAGTATGGTCACTAGAGATGGCTTGAGATGACAAATGAGTTCGACTCTATTGCATAGACACGTGTTAAGTAGAGATAGCTAAGGAGTAGAACAATCTCTCATTGTCTCAAAATGATCCTTGCAACTGGGAAACTAAGCCAGGGTGGGGTTAAGACAACCACCCCGTGCAGATTACAACTGGATGAACCCAGAGTGGCAAATGATGCCCCAATTTGCATGAGGGGTGGAACCAACCATGACTAAGCATTCTTTGTGTCAGCTATATAAATAACTCTGCATTTGTGTACATGCTGTTGGGTTGACTAGTTTTGTTATTGCAAAAATGAATCGATATTAAATACAGATGTTTGTCTGAAGAAATTACAAAGTCTCTCTCAGTATGAATTTCACCGACAACTTATCCTCTACAGCAGAGGTAACTCTGTGTCTTATAGCGCTTGATTGTTTTTGCGACTGCACATGAAGAAACTTAAAAAAAAAAAATCTTTATTGATTGACCTTCATGTCTTAAAAGTAATGGACTGTTTCTCTTCATATTTAAGCTGTTCTGCCATAATATGGACTTGGTCTTTTAACTAATAGGGCTATCTTATGTATGCCACCCCTACCTTGTCACAACACAACTGATTGGCTCAAATGCATTAAAAAGGAAAGAAATTCCACAAATGAACCTTTAACCTTTAACAAAGCACCCCTGTTATTTGGAATGCATTCCATGTCACTACCTCATGGGGCTGATTGAGAGAATGCTAAGAGTGTGCAAAGCTGTCATCTAGGCAAAGGGTGGCTACTTTGAATAATGACATTTAATACACTTGTTGAATACTACATGATTCCATGTGTTATTTCACAGTTTTGATGTCTTCACTATTATTCCAAATGTAGAAAATATATACTGGAATGAGTAGGTGTGTCCAAACCTTTGACTGATACTGGATATACAGTTGAAGTCAGAAGTTTACTTACACCTTAGCCAAATACATTTAAACTCAGTTTTGAACAATTCCTGACATTTCATCCTAGTAAAATGTCCCTGCCTTAGGTCAGTTAGGATCACCACTTTATTTTAAGAATGTGATATGTCAGAATAATAGTAGAGAATTTAATTCAGCTTTTATTTCTTTCATCACATTCCCAGTGGGTCAGAAGTTTAAATACACTCGACTAGTATTTGGTAACATTGCCTTTAAATGGTTTAACTTGGGTCAAACGTTTTGGGTAGCCTTCCACAAGCTTCCCACAATAAGTTGGGTGAATTTTGGCCCATTCCTCCTGACAGAGCTGGTGTAACTGAGTCAGGTTTGTAGGCCTTGCTCGCACACACTCTCTCAGTTCTGCCCACAAATCTTCTATGGGATTGAGGTCAAGGCTTTGTGATGGCCACTCCACTACCTTGACTTTGTTGTCCTTAAGCCATTTTGCCACAACGTTAAGTATGCATTGTCCATTTGGAAGACCCATTTGCGACCAAGCTTGAACTTCCTGACCGATCTTGGTGTTTCTTCAATATATCCACAAAATAAACTCTCACTGTCAATTGTGTTTCTTTTCAGCAAATATTTGTATGAACATAAGATTCAACAACTGAGACATAAACTGAACAAGTTCCACAGACATGTTACTAACATAAATGGAATAATGTGTCCCTGAACAAAGCGGGGTGGCCACCAGCTGCATTAAGTACTGCAGTGCATCTCCTCCTCATGGACTGCACCAGATTTGCCAGTTCTTACTGTGAGATGTTACCCCACTCTACCACCAAGGCACCTGCAAGTTCCCAGACATTTCTGGGGGGGAATGGCCCTAGCCCTCACCCTCTGATCCAACAGGTTATTCGCTGGCCATGGCAGAACACTGACATTCCTGTCTTGCAGGAAATCACACACAACGAGCAGTATGGCTGGTGGCATTGTCATGCTGGAGAGTCATGTCAGGATGAGCCTGCAGGAAGGGTACCACATGAGGATGTCTTCCCTGTAATGCAGAGTTTAGATTGTTTGCAATGACAACAGGCTCAGTCCGATGATGCTGTGACACACCGCCACAGACCATGACGGACCCTCCACCTCGAAATCGATCCCGCTCCAGAGTACAGGCCTCTGTGTATCGCTCAGTCCTACGACGATAAACGTGAATCCGACCATCACCCCAGGTGAGACAAAACCTTGTCTCGTCAGAGAAGAGCACTTTTTGCCAGTCCTGTCTGGTCCAGCGACAGTGGGTTTGTTCCCATCGGCAACGTTGTTGCAGGTGATATCTGGTGAGGGCCTGCCTTACAACAGGTCTACAAGCCCTCAGTCCAGCCTCTCCCATCCTATTGCGGACACTCGGAGCACTGATGGAGGGATTGTGCGTTCCTGGTGTAACTCGGGCAATTGTTGTTGCCATCCTGTACCTGTCCCGCAGGTGTGATGTTTGGATGTACTGATCTGGTGCATGTGTTGTTACACATGGTCTGCCACTGCGAGGATGATCAGCTGTCCGTCCTGTCTCCCTGTAATGCTGTGTTAGGCGTCTCACAGTACGGACATTGCAATTTATTGCCCTGGCCACATCTGCAGTCCTCATGCCTCCTTGCAGCATGCCTAAGGCACATTCACGCAGAATTTATTTTATTTTTAAAAAAAATGTAACCTTTATTTTACTAGGCAAGTCAGTTAAGAACAAATTCTTATTTTCAATGAGAGCCTAGGAACAGTGGGTTAACTGCCTGTTCAGGGGCATAACGACAGATTTGTACCTTGTCAGCTCGGGGATTCGAACTTGAAACCTTTCGGTTACTAGTCCAACGCTCTAACCACTAGGCTACCCTGCTGAGATGAGCAGGGACCCTGGGCATCTTTCTTTTGGTGTTTTTCAGAGTCAGTAGAAAGTAGAAAGTGTCCTAAGTTTTCTTAACTGTGACCTTAATTGCCTACCACCTGACAGCTGTTAGTGTCTTAATGACCGTTCCACAGGTGCATGTTCATTAATTGTTTATGGTTCATTGAACAAGCATGGGAAACAGTGTTTAAACCCTTTACAATGAAGATCTGTGTCACGACTTCTGCCGAAGTCTGTTCATCTCCTTGTTCGGGCGGTCGACGTCACCGGTCTTCTAGCCATCGCCGATCCATTTTTCATGTTCCATTTGTTTTGTCTTGTTTTCACACTCACCTGGTTTCAATTCCCTAAATTACATGTTCTATATTTTCCCTCTGTTTTCCCCCAGGTCCTTGTCAGGAATTGTTTGTTGTATGTATTGGTGTAAAGTATGTTATGGTGTGCGATGGGTTTTTACCCACTTTCTTTATTTTGTATGTTGGTTTTCGGAGTTTGTAAGCATTTACTAAATAACTCCATTTATACTCATTTCCTTCTCCTGCGCCTGACTTCCCTGCCACCAGCACGCACCCCATTACAATCTGTGAAATTATTTGGATGTTTACGAATTATCTTTGAAAAGACAGGGTCCTGAAAAAGGGCCGTTTTCTTTTTTTGCTGAGTTTATATTGTAGAAGTATGCACATGGTGAAATACACACGTACACACACTCAGTTCCCATATAAAATTACCTGAAGTGCAGTGCAGGCTGTGACCTTGGTAAATGGATATGTTCCATTTGTTTGAGCACAGCATGCGACTGTTGAGCCTCTCTGGAAAAGGTTACATAGATCTGTATGTCTGTCTCTCATTCTCTGATGATATCTACGTTCAAGCCTCTCTAAACATAAACCTACAGTTTGCAGAGGTTTGTGGTATTTCTGATATCAACCCAGCAGCAGCCTGTTGGTGTTTATCTCACCTCAGCCGTGTGAATATCTCAGTGGATGGCCTTGGCAGCCGCCCAACGCAAAGCTCTGTTGATGTGTGTTCCTCCGACTGTCACCTCAAGCTTTGCTCAGCAACAAACCTCATTCTGACAGGGAGACAAACCCCACTGGCTGCTGTTGAACTAGTTGAAGCCCGTTTCTGACAGGTTGTGAAAGTCAATTAGTTTACTTTTCAGACAGAGACACTTTGAGGTTGTTCAAAGCAGCACCGTCCGGAAAGATAAATTGAGCGTGTGCCACGTGGAACGACAGTGACAATGTTTCAGGTTTAATTTCCGATACCTATTGAAAAGGATGTTTAATTTACTCCACCTACTTCCTAAGAACTACATCTAAGACAATAGAACAGTTACCAGATAAAGAGTGTGTGCTTTGGGTTGTGTCTAGGAATAGAGGAAAAACTTCCTCGAGGCCACTTACGTTTCACGATCTAGGCCAAGACGTTTCACGATGCTAGTATCTAAACCAAAGTAGATCATTTTATAGATAAGCTTCAATGTGAAATTGTAAGCCTATCATGAAAGGGCACCCTTGTAACTGTGTGTGTAATGTAGCAAAATGTTTTCCTTGGGGTAAGTTGAGCCATTGGTTGAGCCAAAGACAAGTTGAGTAAAAAGTGTTTCCTTCCCAGGTGTAATGCAAGACATTATCACTGGGATATGACATAACAACAGGGCCTGGCCTATGTTGTGTTCAAAAAAGTACGTTTTTGTTACTGCAGGTGTTAAGCCTCTGCTAAAAGATGCTTAAAAGACAATAAAAGCAATTGTGATTGTTTTGAATTGTATTTGGGAAATTAAGATAGTCATGGTTTTAAAAAGGTGAGTGGTAATATTTAATTCAGTACATACATGTTTTTTTCTTATCCCCATACCCTGGAGAAGTTGAGCCAAGAGACCACTTCTTTTTCTTTTCTTATCCCCATACCCTGGAGAAGTTGAGCCAAGAGACCACTTCTTTTTCTTTTCTTATCCCCATACCCTGGAGAAGTTGAGCCAAGAGACCACTTCTTTTTCTTTTCTTATCCCCATACCCTGGAGAAGTTGAGCCAAGAGACCACTTCTTTTTTGTTTTCAAAACTAATGTTTATATGAATTCTTATTTCCATGGATACACAACACCTTCAAATATATGTAGATATCTGTATTTACCTTGATGTAAATACTATATTTACCTTGATGGAATGATGCTGAATGTAAAATTGGTTCAACTTACCCCACTCTCCCCTATGTACAGTAGTAGATATATTAGGATGAACTATGCCAAGAATATAGTACATACACAGTGAGTAAACAACAGTATATAAACAGAATGTGAGGTGACCAGTGTTCAATGAATATATACTTGGGGCAGTAGTCTAAAGGTGCAGGGCTGAGTACCGGGCAGATGGCTTTTCAAAAGTCTGTCTGAACTGTCCAATCCATTAGAGTGAACAAGTACACACTTTGTTAAAGGGTAAATATGTTTGTTTTTTAACTAGGCAAGTCAGTTAAGAACAAATTCTTATTTTCAATGACAGCATTGGGTTAACTGCCTTGTTCAGGGGCAGAGCAACAGATTTTTAACTTGTCAGCTCAGGGATTTGACCTCACAACCTTTTGGTTAGTAGTCCAAAGCTCTAACCACTAGGCTACCTGCCACCCCTGCAGACTGCAGCCAACAAGATGCATCAACGTGTCACGCGTTTTACTTTCCCCCTTCAGGAACCGATCTGAGCTCAAAACAAGAACGACACACTTTTAAACCCCAGTGGAGTGCCGTTGTCATCGATTAGGGTGTAATATGTTTGGTCTGGCGTATTTGTTTTGGTTGCCTAAACCAGGGAGATATTCATAGATAATAAACAACACTGCTGATGAAAGCAGCCAGCCGCTCTCCTGGGAGATGGCTTCAGTCTCAGGGTCACAAATGGTGTGGGAACATTGATGGAGCAGGGAGGCCATTTTCTCATCAGCAGCATCCCTGGGAGGAAACAGCTTATCCTAATGTGATGTTCTCTCTAATGGACAAGTTCATCAATCCTGAAGGGTAATAGTTTTATTAGGTGCTATGAAATGGGCTAACGAGCTGCCCGACACTTTGTTAAAAGGAATCTTGTGTGCGAGGTGACGTTGTCACCTTGCCTCACCGCCGTAACGAGCTACTTTGCAGTGGTGACTGGTGGAGATGATCAGAGCGGCGTGTTGGTGGAGTGAGTAGTGGTGAAAGTCATTTGCGGGTGGCTGGCTTGGGGAGTCTTTGAGAGAGGCGACACGTGGTCGCTATTCAATCACAGTTGGTATCCAGGTTTCCAGGAAAAGTCGAAACCATTGTTCTTTAACAAAATTAGACTCAACTGTATATCAAAGAAATAAGACAGTGTAGACCCCACTCCAGACACAAACATTGACCCAACACCTAATCGGACTGTTTGCTTTTCTTGGCAAAGAAAACAAATCTGTGCTGTCTGTGGTGATACAGTACTTTGATACAGAGAAGAAGAGGCATATCTGCTCCTGTCTGCTGTAATCAATAGAGGAACTGTCTGTCTCACTAGTCCTCGGTCATGTCTACACTTGACACTTACATGTGACTTCTGCTATCAGAATCAAAGGTCACATTGAAAAGACTGGTCTAGAAGCACAGAAGTCGCTTTGTTGTCTGATTGTGATCAGATCTGGAATGCATTGGGTACAGATTTCTCCTCTGTCTGGATGCAGTCACACTACCAAAAGCGCATACAGTGGGCAACGTCATCAGCACCCCTCCCACAATTCTCAGGAAATGAGTTTTGGGGCCCGAGAGGCTCCTTTTCATCATAACGTTGGAGGAAATACATTCTTAGCCTGTGAGGAACATGTTTGCTGGCCTGAAATGCAAACCCGTTTGCAATCCCTTTAGCGTTGCTTGCTAGCTTGATACAGAGGTTAGCTGGCTAGTTAGCTACAGTAGTAAGCTACCGCCATCAGTTGTGTTATCATATTTAGCCTATTCCAGTTTGTAGAATGCATACTGGCATTTGAATATAGTGCAGGAGCAGGGAATCCAGACACGGTAGACACATTTAGATGTAGACGCATGATGCGTTCGGAATGCCATGATCAGAATACTTAAGCTGAATGAACGGTTAAGTCTAGACTTTGTTCTTTTGAAAGTAAAAGTGAACACCTTCTGTAGACTCCTCCAGGTCTGCACACCTTCACGTTCCCTCTGAGTCGCCCTTTCTCCTCCCTAACATCCGCAGGGGTGAAATCAAGAGTGTTGCGAACAGAACGCCTCGAGGAGTATCATGGAGGAGTGTTCTCTTTACTGCACCATTTGGCCATATTTTATGGGTGAGATCATGGCTTGCGTCTGAAACGGCAATCATCTTCCCAGGTTAGTAATTTGTAGATTGTGTGTGATGCCAGCAAACAAGCATCGATACAGATTGCGGGCACTGATTCAAATGAATTGCAAAATGATATTTGTAATTGGGAGTAAGGTTTACGTCAATAGCTCTCCTTCCTGCCAAATTGTCACGGTACCATAAGAAGTTGGCTTATGAATCCGAGAGGGTACGTCATATATATATATATATATATAAGTATGTATATTGAAGAAACGGACTAGGACGGACTATAAGATTCAGGACTGTTGCTGCTACCATGGCACATCTGTCAGAATGCAAATTCAGTGGATGGAGAAGGAATCCAGGTTTAGAGGTCTCACACACACATACACACAGGGCTTGTAGGTATGCAGGTAGGATGGATGGGTTAGGAGTTGTGGCTAGTAAGGCCTTGGAGATTGGATGTAGATAACAAGGATGTGGTGGTCTGGAAACACTAGGAACACAACATAAAAGGTGCAGGCATGACAAAGTAGTGCCAGGTGACTATTACAGGAAATGGGACAAACTAAGGAGGCTGCCAGGACAAAATTTTAAAAGGGCATTAGAAGTATCAAACTAAGCACATGGATATACAAAAGAGATAAAATAGCACAAAGGCAGCATATGCACATAGTATCTCCAACAACGTAATAACTAGTCACTTAAAATGGCCGCCCCATGGCATCACCAGGCATGACCCATTACTGGTGCTCAGAAGCTAATATAGGGGGGTCAGAGGAGTGAAAAGGGTAGAGGAGAGGTGATTAAGGGATTGGGAACAGGTGTGTAGGGAAGGTGCGTGGCCTGGGGTAATTGGAAGCAATTAGAGTCCATGATCCTTCACAACATACTGTATACAAAGTAATAAAATGATCAATTAGAAAACAGCAGTTTTGAAATTGGCTGTTGTTTTGACTATAGAGATGTCTCCTAGCTGTGACTAAAGTTTTGTGTAGCGCTAAACAGCTGATGAGGGGGTGTAAACTAAAGCATTTTAGAGGAAAAGACATTTCATGGCCAAGGATACTCTTGCCGAATTGTTATAATTATCAAAATCTTATAATTGAGGAGAAATATCCACTTTAGAGCTTGGGCAATAAAAAAATGCTCCACTTTCTCCTATTAGCTCTGAATATGTGAAGTGGACATTGAGTGTTGCTCATCGCCCCCGGGTCAGTCTTTTAGCCGTGGGAGTTTGCTCTGCAATAAATCATAAAACCACCTCCACCTCCGTCATCTGAACAGCATTTATATCCAGGAACGAAGCCAGAACTAGGGCTATGACCAATATGGATATTGCAACATCAGGGTTGATTTCCACAGGGACCAGTACGAAAAAAAATATGAAAATGTATAAACTCACTATTTTAAGTCACTCTGGATAAGAGCGTCTGCTAAATGACAAAAATGTAAAATAGTGCACTACTTTTGAGAGCCCTATGGTCAAATAGGGAATTGGGTGCTATTTCCGACACACCTATGTTTGACGCAGACCAGAGGGACAAACCTACCAAGCCAGCAGGTAGATAAAACAAAGTACAGGCAAACACTATGGGCTATAATCCTCTATCTCAGCAAACACTGGCCCTGGGTTTGGGTATGGCTGTGCATCTTAGCAGGTAGCTAACATTGTTTTTGAGACAGATTAGCATCCCTGATCCCAACACAATGTGTCCCTGATCTCCTGCGAGCTCATTTTCTGAGGGATAACCCTCCTTCAAACACGAGTTTAACACTGATATCCTTCATCAAAGCTTCACTATGGGGATTATGATGTGTGTGTGTGTGTGTGTGCGTGTGCGTGTGCGTGTGCGTGTGCGTGTGTGTGTGTGTGTGTGTGTGTGTGTGCTTGCATCCGTGTATGGATGCATGCGTCTGTGATATTCTGTGGGCAAACATGGAAGCCATTTACAATCTAGAGAGGAGACAAAGGACAACAAGCATCTCTGAGATGGCCACTCCTCCATAGGTTAGAAGGGGAGTACAACAACAGAGCTAATTCTGATTAGAGAGAAAGAGGGATGGGGGGGATGACTTCAGTGGGATGAGTACAGCCTGGTTAGAGTCGATGAGTCCTCCTCATATCACGTCAAGGCTGGAGAGACGAAGTGAAGTGGTCACGATGACGCTAATAATATCGCTCTTGGATTTCTCAAGTCTAGTGGCAAAACGTTGAAGTGACAGTTCACTCCAATGTACACCCTCAAAACGTGGTCAAATGCCGAGTCCACGTCGCGGACCATTCTGTTTTGGTCCAGCTACGTTTTTCAATTCCAGATGAGAGGGAAAGATCGAATTTGCCTTAACTTTCATATGATTAAGGCATGTAGCTGGTTCTACACACCAGATGACAGGGGATGTGCACCAATATCAACGTTGGATTTTGGAGTGAACTATCCACGTCAACATGTGGTCACCCTCTCCATACGGACAGAATTGTGCAGAGCGACACGTCAGTGCATCAAAGGCACAAAATGCCAGCCACCTCTCGGTGAGAGCTATCTAGACTTCCATGAACTGTCATGATTAGAAAATCAATACAGTGGCATTTCAAACATGAGGCCAAATGCCCTTAGCAATTAGTCAGCTGGTGAAAGAGAGACAGCAATTTGAGCCTGTCACTTTGCCCTAGCGACATTTATTAGACCATTTTTCTTGTCAACAATCATTCCAAAGCTCTCTATTACTACAAGTATATAGGCAATCTGTATAGGCAGATAAGTCTCTTGGCTGCTGTGTTGGCTATGGCTATTGTCCAACTAATCATCATTTTGAGAGACTGAGGGTTTTGTTATTCTACTGATGGTCAGCTGTAAATGGTTCGCTGATAACCATTGATGAAACTATTATGATGAGGCCACAGATGGCGGGGTTAACTTAATCGAGCGTCTTTCAGTCCCTTTATGGTCGTACAGCATCTGTAGCGTCGCTATCGGCCCTAGGCTAACTGCTGTGACGATGCTGCTTTAATATCAATCGATATATCCCCATCCAGTTTCTGACAACGGTGTTTATTCCAATCAGAAATGTGTTAAGTGGAGCGATATGACCTTCAATGACAGCTAGAGACTGAGAATGGATCAATGGTCCTATGGAAAGAAAACATCAGGAATTTTACATTGATTATGAAACTCTATGCATTGCATATCCACAGAAGAATCGAATGTATACTGAACAAGAAAAGAAACGCAACAATTTTACTGAGTTACATTTCATATAAGGAAATCAGTTAATTGACAAATTCCTTAGGCCCTAATCTATGGATTCCACATGACTGGGCAGGGGCACAGTCAGAAATACTCAATTTCATCCGCTGTCCGGGTGGCTGGTTTAAGTCGATCCCGCAGGTGAAAAAAGAAGGATGTGGAGGTCCTGGACTGGCGTGGTTACACATGGTCTGCGGTTGTGAGGCTGGTTGGACGTACTGCCAAATTCTCTAAAACGACGTTGGAGGCGGCTTATGGTAGAGAAATGAACATTCAATTCTCTGGCAACAGCTCTGGTGGATATTCCTGCAGTCAGCATGCCAATTGCATGCTCTCTCAAAACCTGAGACATCTATGGCATTGTGTTGTATGACAACTGCACATTTGAAAGTGGCCTTCTATTGCCGCCAGCACAAGGTGCACCTGTGTAATGATCATGCTGTTTAATCAGCTTCTTGATGTGCCACACCTGTCAGGTGGAAGGATTATCTTGGCAAATGAGAAATGTTCACTAACAGGGATATAAACAAATTAGTGCACAACATTTTAGAGAAATAATATTTTTGTGTGTATGGAACATTTCTGGGATCTTTTATTTCAGTTCCTGAAACATGGGACCAACACTTTACATGTTGCTTTTATTTTTTTGTTCAGTATAATATTTAATGAAGTCTAAGGTCAACTGTACGTTACATGGATAGCCATGATTATGATACTAATTCATATATCAAAAGAAGGATGTAAGTGTAAGTTCAATAGCAAGTGACATGGATAGAACATTTTAAGGATGCCCCCTGTTTGCCAGTTGGCCTCTACTGTCTAAATGTCTTCACTGGGCTTTCACTGTTCAGTTTAACACCAACCCTTAGTGGGACATGTCCCCTTCTCCCCTGTCAGGAAAAGACAGGAAAGTCTGAATCATAAATATTCATAAATATCTCTTATACACTTTCAGGGATTCAGGTCCCCTCGAAAAAAAAGTGACAGACTACTTGATGGAAAGTTGAGTAGACGGCATTTTAGATGAAAATAAGAATATAAAACTTCACTAGGTCTTGAAAACAGATCAAAACAAAGAGCCCAATATTAACCTATGGGCATTAGGCAGTGACATCAAGATAGAAACAATATCAAGAGAGGGTTTATGGTCCAAACAACCTAGCAAAGTCATTCAATACCAACATGCAAGAGCTTTTGCCTTAACCAGTTCTGACAAAGACTGCATAATGCAGAAATACATCGACCCATACTACCATTTCACCACCCCACTTTAATAACAGGAGAAAGATAGAGCTGTATAACAGCACAGAATGATAGAAATGCCACTATGTGACATGACAGAAATAACAAAAGTCATATACTTTTAATGAGATTATGTCCATTCAAGCATGGCCATCAAGTGACGTTCAAATGAGAGGGAGCTCGGGCTAAAACACAGTATTTCCTCATCTACTCAACCCCCCTCTGTCTGATCTGATTGCAGGTGCCTGTCCGCAGTCTCAGTGTGATCTCTGTCTTTATGCACTGTGGTACAGGCGCTAGGCTTCCTTTACGATAAGTAGCGGTGTAGAGGCGGATGGCTCATAAAGCAGATAAATGACCGTCGCAATCAGAGGTTAAGGTGTCCTCAAAGTTTAGGGGCTTAGAGACGGAGAGGCCTAAAGTTAGGGCCGATTGGCCCTTGGGATTATATGTGGTTGACAAGTGCATTAGTGGGCCGTACGAGCCCTCGAGGCCTAGTCCATTAGACCTGTGTCGCTAATGTATTTGCGTCCCTAGCTGGAGTAAACAAATGCCAAATCTGTCATTTCTCAGTGAAGCGTGCATGCATGCACAAAATGTACAGTATGTGCTTCTACGTACAGTGTGTCTGTGTTTGCATGCATGTGTGCACACACACACACACACACACACACACACACACACACACACACACACACACACACACACACACACACACACACACACACACACACACACACACACACACACACACACACACACACACACACACACACACACACACACACACGTCTCCACAACCACAGTCCCTACTCTCCAGTGAATAAGATATGGACCATGGCATCAGTGGATTTCCATTATTGATCAGGTTTACTTCAGAGATTATTATCCTCTCAATGAAGCATATTGTGCTTTCAGAAAGTATTCACACCCTTTGACTTATTCTACATTTTGTTGTGTTACAGCCTGAATTCAAAACCGTTACAGAGTCCAATGGCTGTGATGGGAGTAAACTGAGGATTGATCAACAACCTTGTAGTTACTCCACAATACTATCCTAAATGACAGAGTGGAAAGAATGAAGCTTGTACAGAATAAAACATATTCCAAAATATGCATCCTGTATGCAATAAGGCACTAAAGTAAAACTGCATAGAATGTGGCAAAGAAATGTACTTTATGCCCTGAATACAAAGTGTTACACTACTGGTCAAAAGTTTTAGAACACTTACTCATTCAAGGGTTTTTCTTTATTTTTTACTATTTTCTACATTATGGAATAATAGTGAAGACATCAAAACTATGAAATAACACATAGAATCATGTAGTAACCAAAAAAGTGTTAAAATATGTTATATTTCAGATTCTTCAAATAGCCACCTTGATGACAGCTTTGCACACTCTTGTCATTCTAGCTTCACCTGGAATGCTTTTCCAACAGTCTTAAAGGAGTTCCCACATATGCTCAGCACTTGTTGGCTGCTTTTCCTTCACTTCACTTATGCCAAGATGGCAAACAGTACAAGTGTTTGGAATGTGTTTCATGAGACACTCGTTATACAACACCTTACTACGAAAGTAGCTTGCAACTTTAAGTTTTATTATGGTCATGTAAAGGCATGTTACCGTGGAAATGATATCAACAACTGCAAGTTGAATGACCGGTCTTCAGTCAACTCAGCTTTCAACATATAACTAGCTAGTTTTGTCTCGTCTCATCTCTCCTTATGTCCACTGTTAGGACAAATCCCAGAACTAATATTCCAACAGGTGTAGGCTACATGTGGACATTGCACAAACATGTCTATCTTGAAAGTAGCTACATTTATCAACAACAACAAAAATCGATGGGTGTGTTTGTGTTACAAAGACAAAACATTTTCTGCTGTAAATA
The DNA here is from genome assembly GCF_023373465.1 of Oncorhynchus keta. Lineage (NCBI taxonomy): Eukaryota > Metazoa > Chordata > Actinopteri > Salmoniformes > Salmonidae > Oncorhynchus > Oncorhynchus keta. The sequence continues at coordinate 65,101,537 of NC_068430.1, read as the reverse complement.
GGCTATCATAGTAATTTGCTTGTAAAGACAGTATGCCTACACTATCTAGCAAATGAAAATAAGTTGTGTATAGAGTACAACCACAGAACAAGGAGCATAAAAATCATTTGTACAACTTCAGCTGTCCCAGAACTAGCATGGCATTCTACACGATGTCTAGTCTAAGGATTTGGCTGTCTAACCACACACTGACATGCACAGCTCTCTGGGTGAAGTTTTGTCTTCAAGTCTCCAGCAGGTGAGGAAGTCCCCTTCATCTATATGATATATTACAGGTTACAGACAGGTTCAGATAGTTGGCAGGAGGGGTGGAGTGCCTGACATTACATCCTGGATATGACAGTTTGCCTTAACCCATGGGTCCAGCAGGAGTTCAATGAATACAGGCAGATGTGAGATGCAGGAAGATGATCTTATCATTGCACCCTGTATGTACTGGCCTAGCTTCCTGCAGGAGGAAGCTTTGACTCGGACAGTAGCCTACAGAGTAATATGAGAAGTGTGTAATTGCTGAACTTGTGTAGATATTCTAAACAAAGTGTTCTGATGACTTTCAAGTGTAATAGTTCTGTACTGTAGAAGTGGTGTCCTGCTAATATAACAATGTGCAAATATTACACTTGTCTTCTATCATCATTCACAGCCGATACAGATACTGTACCTTGTTTGGTGGGACATGTTAGTCATCATCCCTTCGTATAGTGTCTCATATAAGACAGTTCCCCCGACCCCATTCAATTCAAAAACAACAAAATACGATGAAAAGTGATAGATGGCTCTTCTATAATTGTAATGCTGAGTGTATCACTCTGTCTTTTAGTCAGGGGACTCCATGACAAACCATCTCTCTTGTCCTTCATCGGTAGAAAAGCTAGGTAAAGTTGATACACACAGCACTATATTATCAATGGTTGTTAGGTGAATTCCAAGACAGACGAGTGATTGTATTGTGACGTTGTCACGAGAATTTTCAATCCCAATGATGATAACTAAATAATAATTTAAGCTTTGACCAATCCCCGAGGTTTGTAAGACTATTGGTTTAATAATGATTAGGCAAAGACTCAGATTCTGCACAAGGTTTGTTGTTCTTTATTCAGAGAGCTCCAAAGTCAACCAAAATGTGAAGTCTTTCTAACCCCACACACACACACACACACACACACACACATCTTCTCCGTTCCTTTCCTCCCTAGATTAGAGGGGCCTTGGCATGTCCTCTTTTCTGTCGTAAGTTTTTTAGAGTTACAACCAGGTCATGTGTAGTTCAATTGTCCTCTGTGTTTTCTCAACCACACATTTCTCACCCTTAACTTGTCTCAACCATACATTATTGGATAATAGTCTAATAATTCTAATACATTTCACATCGTTAATTACGTTTCAGGGTGGAATTCTTTAGTCATTACATTAAACATTTAAATTCCTTTATCAGACGTATAGCCAGATCCAATGTGACCAACCTGATGTGAGACTGGTGCATGGCCAGGTACTGCCTCAGCCTTCTGCTCCTGATGTGGTGGGGGGTTCCCACAACACTGCTGAACAACAAATCCACCAGGTTATGTATAGCCTGTGAATTAAAATAAATATCATTATTCCAACAATCTAACGGCCTTGAGACACAAACTGTTTTTCAATCTCTCTGTTCCAGCTTTGATGCACCTGTACTGACCTTGACTTATGGATGGAAGCGGGGTGAACAGGCAGTGGCTCAGGTGGTTATTGTCCTTGATTATCTTTTTTACCTTCCTGTGACATTGGGTGTTGTAGATGTCACTGTCTGTGTAGTTGGAACATTTCAGTTTGTCGGTGATATGTACACCAAGGAACTTATAACTTTCCACCTTCTCCACTGCTGTCCTGTCGATGTGGATAGGAGGGTGCTCCCTTTGCTGTTTCCTGAAGTCCACGATCATCTCTTTTGTTTTGATGACATTGAGTGAGAGGTTATTTTCCTGACACCACACTCCGAGGGCCCTCACCTCCTCCCTGTAGGCTGTGTTGTCGTTGTTGGTAATCAAGCCTACCACTGTTGTGTCATCTGAAAACTTGATGATTGAGTTGGAGGCGTGCATGGCCACGCAGTCGTGAGTGAATAAGGAGTGCAGGAGGGGGCTGAGAACGCACCCTTGTGTGGCCCGAGGGATGAGGATCAGCGGAATGGAGATGTTGTTTCCTAACTTCACCACCTGGGGGCTGGCCCGTCAGGAAGTCCATGACCCAGTTGCACAGGGCAGGGTCAAGACCCAGGGACTCAACCTTAATGATGGTTTTGATAGGTACTATGGTGTTGAATGCTGAGCTGTAGTCAATGAACAGCATTCTTACATAGGTATTCCTCTTGTCCAGATGGGTTAGGGCAGTGTGCAGTGTGATTGCGATTGCATCGTCTGTGGACCTATTGGGGCGGTAAGCAAATTTAAGTGGGTCTAGGGTGACGGGTAGGGTGGAGGTGATATGGTCCTTAACTAGTTTCTCAAAGCACTTCATGATGACAGAAGTGAGTGCTATGGGGCGATAGTCATTTAGTTCAGTTACCTTAGGTTTCTTGGGAACAGGAACAATGGTGGCTATCTTGAAGCATGTGGGGACAGCAGACTGGGATAGGGATTGATTGAATAGGTCTGTAACCACAATGCTAGCTAACGTTCGCTGGTTCTAACCTTGCCCTTGATCATGACTCCCAGTTCCATTACAGTAAAGGCAGAATGCCGACAGGGTCTGGGTTATCGAGAACGAGTGCTAACCCAAACAACCTGTCTGTTCTCATAAAAGTAGCTCGCTACCTAACTTGCAAATCAGTTTAGGTTAGTTATCAATATCAGGTTAGTTATCAATATCTTTGTTATTTATCAAAATCAGGTTAGTTATCAATATCTTTGTCCGAGTTTAAATGAATTGGCTAGCTAGATAACGTTAGCTAGCAGGGATCTTCTTAGCTAGCTAGTTCGAGTTGAAACATTATTGATAGCAAGCTGGTTAACGTTACATCCTATCAAACCTTATCGTCAGGTGCAACGTTAGCTATGCAAATCTTCCTCTCTATGACAATACATCAAATTACACATTAGGGAGAGGGTGGGTATAATTTGTTTTACGTTCCAATAGGATTCTTTTACAAAAAATGTTGCCAACAAATAACGTGTACAAAGCTGTATAGCTGTCGAATAAGATGCCAGGTAGGGAGTTTTTTTCACTCACCACGTTTATTCCAAAAAATGTCTGTCCTCACTCTGGTAGCCTATGGACAAACATTAAGAATAAGCTACGTGGTGAGTTTATGCCTATTTGGCAGTAAGCAAGATGAATTGATTGTGCTACTTTGTCTGCGTTGTTTGTTGGCAACCTTGTACTTTACAAAGTTTTTGGAACAGATTCCTGTTGGAACATTCCATATAGCCACCCTTAGGGAGAGGCTATTTATTTAGCTAGATCCCAGTATCATAGCTATCTAGCTAGTTACTCACCACACACCAGTCACAGCTGTCGTACGTTCGTTGTATGTAATACATTATTTGCCATCTTGCGCAACATTGTTGAATGTATTAGAAGTTTGCACCAACGTTATAGAAGCCAATTTTCACTATGCTGAGCAAGTGTCCATGCGTTGCAGACTTGACAACATGTCCACAACACATGGCAGCTGGGGGCGAATCCCACCTTGTTGTCTTTTTGCAAATTGGACATCATTAGCAAAAGTGGGCATGTATATGTAAGTTATTTATTTTATTTTATTAACAACAAATCAATACATAAAGCACATGAGGGAACACAAGCATACATAGATTACAAACAATGGACAATCGAACTAGGGGGTACAATATCACATTACAATTACACAAGGACCTTAAGGGACATGCATATACTTACAATTCTAACAGCTTTTTTGTTAGTAGAGCATTTAAACGTCTTAAAAAACAGTTCAATTTATTTTTGTAGGGTACGAAAATGTGGTTTTCTGTTTGTAAATGTACATTTGTGTATATGAAATTTGGCCAAAAGAATAATGAAATTAATTACATAAAAATGTTTCAGCTTATTTCTATTGTATGTAAAGAATCCAAATAGTGCATCTCTCCACAATAGTGTCAAATCTTCATAAATGTGTTCAATTATAAACCTACTGATGTCTTGCCACAGTTTTGTTACATGCATACAATGCCAAAAAAAACACTGTTTCTGGGTGGTCATTACAAGAGGAGCAATTTGAGTTTATGTTTTCCTTAAACTTCTTCATATAGTTGTTGGCAGGATAATATTTATTAATAATTTTAAAGGAAACGTCCTTAATTTTGTTAACAAGTAGGTATGTGTGTGGCAACATCCAAACTTTTTTCCAACAGATATTATCAATAAATCCCTTTCCAATAAGGCATGACATAAGGTAGAACATCCTGCTGAAACAAGGTTCGTATCGCTCTGTTGTTGGATGGACCAAAAGAGAAACAAATCTTTCCTACTGATGAGTCAACAGGGTCAACAGAAGGTAGGCACTGAGGGTCAGGTCTTGACACGTTCCTGAATAACATAGCAACACCTGAGGGAATGGCATCTAAAACAATTGCAAAATCTTTAGGTGTTACAGGGACCTTGTAAAGTGATAAGAATTCTTTATAACTGAGTAAAAGACCCTCTGCATTTACCAGTTGGCTCACCAATAGAATATTATTTGGGAACCAATATTCTAAAAACAAAGAGGTATTTTTATACAATATATCCCGATTATTCCATATATAATATCTGTGTGGAGAAAAATTGTTTATAAATGAAGGACCATGACAAGAAAACCTGCAGATGAAAAGCAGAAAGTTTCACTGGAACTTTGTCAATATTATAATTGCAAAACATGAAGTTAAGGCCACCAAAAGTTGAGAAGACAGAGAAGACATGATGAGGAATACAATTCCAGATAGAAGTGGGTCTTCGGAATTGTTTTATCCAATTGATCATAAAAGTATTATTTAAAGTAGTAAAGTCCAGAAAATTCCGTCCACCATTCTCATAAGTGTTCATTACAACAGTTGTCCTAATATAATGGGTACGGTTTCTCCACAGAAAGTTTAAAAGCATCTGGTCTATCTCCTTGCTTATTTTACTGTCAAGATATAAAGATAGAGCACCATATGTTAGTCTAGAGATACCTTCAGCATTGGTTATTAAGTCCCTCTGTAGCAATTGATTTAGTTTCTATATGTAAGTAATCCATACCCAACCCATACTCGTCATGACGCACTCGCATCCAAATCTCGTTTTTGGACGAGACTGACTTTACTGGTCTTATTTACATTTTGTAGTCAATTTTGACACTGTAATTAATGTTTCGATGCCACATAGAACCAACTTCTCTGGTTATAAACGGCCTAGGAGGCAGTCCCCCTTTATTAAGATGGCTGTGACTGGTATGTAGAAGTTGAAACAATGCATGAAATTAAAAAACGAGAATTCATTCCTTGGGTCAAAGTTTGTAAGGCTGTGCCAAATCTTGACACATGCAACAGAAATGTTCTGACGAGCTGCTGCAAGCCATAGAATAAACGGCCTATTGATGGGAAAAAGGGGAAAGTCCCAAATGTTCCCATAGTCTTTCATTGAAATATAGTACAACCCATTCATTTTAAATTAGCGTTCCTCTTTGAAGAGTTGTTTTCACACTATTGTTTGAGTTCTTAGATGTTTGAAATCAACTCTTCCGTGATAAAAAGGTCTAAAAACACCCCTGAGTACAGTAACCTGCTGAGGAACTACCTTAGAAAGGGGCATACAACACATATAAATGAGAAATGGTGATCGGTACAACCAACTCTTTCTTGGCTTACCACTCACTCCATCACTTCTCCATGAAACATTAAAAAAATACCAATTTCTTTTCTTGTAGCCTTCCAGGCTTGAGTGGGTAGGGAATGTGGTGGGAGTTGGTCAACATTCCATCTCATTTCGAAGATGCCCCTGTGCCCCTGAAGTGGACAAAGCACTGAGAAAAGCTCCATGGAGAGATGGGGATGGAATGGAGAGGGAGAACAGTTACTCGCTTGCCCTTTAGTTAATGGACTAGGCCTAAAAGCTCCTTCTCCTTTCAACTTCTCAGAGGCAGACCGAGTAAAGAGGTCTGGCAGCTCTGCAGGTCCCATGTAACAGCTCTGTCTGTGTAAGCTAACCATCCCCTTTTATTCTTGCTTTGTCCAGTCCTAAGAGAGAGAGGGAGAGAGAAAAGGGACAGACATTAGAAGACCACTTAAGAAATTCAGCCAGAGAGTATGACCAAAAGATCATTCATTGACCTGTCACTGCTCAGAGGAGCTGAGCTGGTCTGGTTTAAGCGCAAAACTGTAGAGTTTGGAAAACTGTCCTCCAAACTATTGGTGCCAACTTGGTGCCCATCAGAATACTACATCTCAAACCAAGTTAGCTGAACTTTGCAGAAGATTTGTATAGCTTTGGCTTTAGTCATAATAGTCAGGGCCTAAGGAGTTGAATAACAATTGGTACTTTGGATCGTACTTTTGACTTTGTCCCTTAGGACTCTGGCTCATGATATATGGGAGAAATGTGATTCATACAGTAAGCTGACCTAGTACAAGCTTAAAACAGCCAGGCAAGAATATCTCCAAAATGCCAAAAGGGGAGAAGGATGAGGGAGAAGGGCATAAAGTATGTGCTTGGTACCGATAGGCCGCTGTCACCTCTGGTCTAGGATTACCACGGAAATGCGATCGTAAATCCACCTGACGAATAACCATGACAACTGCCCAGAGTGCAGGAAGTCGTGCCACAGCCTCGCTCCCAGTGTGGAATTAGTGTCAACTTTTGAAAATGTTAACTTAACGACTTTATGAACTACCTCGGCAAAGTCGCATGAGTCACTTGCATTAGAGCCGGATCATTTTAGACACCATTACGGGGACAAAAACTCAGCATTTTGGGATAATCTGGCCCAACAGCAATTAAGTATTGGATGAGTGTCGACAAGCTGTGAAAATAAACTGTAACGCAGTATGTCGTGCCAGGGCGAGAGAGACAGAGATAGAAAGAGTCACCACATTCTGTCATTTGCAGGGAAACGGTTGGCTGAAAGTGTGAAATGCAGCGTGGCGTTGTTGGCAAAGATTTCCTGTTGTCGGTGGCGACAACACAGTTATTATTAGACTTCATGTTTTATTCAAAGTTGCTCTTAGCACATGGCTTGTTTCCCATCACATAAGGTTGCTCTGCTGGTGGCAGACCAAACAATTGAGCATTAAAATGCAGATGCACTGAGGAATATACACACCTATCAGAGGAGAGGCATCCAAGCAGCACGTTGCTATATCAACACGGCCTAGTGTGGGGTACAACACAAAAGGTCAGAACATGGCAGAAAATCTCTTTGTCTCACGCTACCACCATGTTCAATCTCAAACGTAAGCACTGGTAGTGGGCTGGTGATGAAGCAGGCAGAGGCTCTCTGTTCTATAGCGGTGTATTGTTTTAGTGGAGATGTAGCCTTCATGTTACTGGAGCCTGCAGCGTCTCCTATATCTTTGTTGTTGGCAGCTACTGCAGTGCTGATGTGGGAGGAGAACTGATGCCCCTGGAGCTGAGACAGTCAGTCTGAACACACACACACACACACACTTGCACACACACACCACTTCCACACAGCAGACCACATAGGTCCAACAGAGAGGTCAGCCCTGTGGGTCAGCCATCAGTGACACCCTGCCAGGCTCCTTTCTCTTTGCTGTTGTCTCCCACCCTGGGGTGTTCCACTAGAGGTCATCCACCACTGAGGGGTCAAGGTATAGTCAGAATTCTACATGCATATTGAGTTGCCTCACACCCACAACACTCAAGGGACAGTTTGGGGGACCTGACCTGTTCCCTCAGAGTAGAACTGTCACAACTTACATACAAGCTTGGCGCAGGAGAAAGGCTTGTCGGGTACAGTGGTTAGTGATTTACTTAGTCAGTTTACAAAACGCCCATGGACAATCTAAAGGGCACTTCGGAGTGATGAGTGTAGGTGTGTGTCACGCTAGCGCAGAGGGTGATCTTTTTTTTTTTTTTTTTACTTGGGAAACAAAGTGGCATGAACACTCACTAATGAAGTCTTATCTGTCTGACTGTGTGATGATGATAGATGACTCGAGCAAAAAAGGGTTCAAATGTTTATGAACTTCGCAAACCTTCGAAAAACTTCATAACACACTCTCAGAGATCCTGTTACTGCAGGATCATTTGCAGAACATCTGTGTTTTCACCCTTGTTCTACAACATGAATACATTGATGAGTTACTTGAATATGCTGTCTGTGAGACTGAGATGTCAGTCAAAACACCGTCATAAACGTATAGTACCAAATGTAAAGACACATTCTATCCATTTGACCATGTCGAAGCAATGACGTTGAAAAAGTTAACACTGAAACCTATATCAAGTGAAAGCACTTCCTCCTTATGAATGAGCCAATCACGTGAGTGGGAGGGATTTCTGCAACAACACTCTCACCCTTTGATGTTGGCACCCAATCAGAGCAACATCTCCTATTATATTACAGTTTCCCTTGACTTATCATTAACCCATCACTCTCTCTGTCACACACACTTTCTCTCACTCTCTTTCAGAACAGCAGCAAGAGGTAGTTATGAGACATACCCTTCTCAGAGATAAGTACAGCAGCCCCACAAAGCCTCCTTACCTTGCAAAAGGAACCTACAAGGAAATGGGAGGATTTATTTAGGAAGGAGCTCAGAAGGACTCAGACACAGTTACTCAAAGAAGCAAGGGACAAGCACTACTTCACATTGGGGTGAGTCAAGTTTGCTTCTGTATCCGTCAGACCTATCGCAATATAACTTATCTAGCTGTACTTTTAAAGGCCTAGTGCAGTCAAAAAAGTGATTTTTCTGTGTACAAAACACTCTTTCAAAACTATGGGGTGGGATGGAGTTTTGGCCTTTCCATGGTGACATCACATTTATCAATAAAACCGCTATTCGTTTTTTAAATGAAATTAGATTTTTGTCAACAAAAATCTATTATAATCGAGACATGGGTGGAATAAATCATGTTTATCTTGAACAAATATAAATGAAACAAGGTTTTCATTACGATTTATGTTTGGTTGACCTGAACAAATTGGAAAGACTAATTCTACATACAGAATTTTATGGAAATGAGCCCAATTGAACCAAATTAAGGCCGGTCTACACACCACATGAGGGACAGAGTTTTACTGCGTGTGTGTTGCAAATGTATTTCTTGCTCTTGATGTGTACTGTCTTCCTGTCCTTCTTGGGTCCACACACATCGCAGCGCTTCTTCTTGTTGCCACCGGCTGCAATCTAGAATGATTAAAACATTTAGTTCAGGAATTTTACTTAACATATCACTAACATATAGTTACAGCAGGCCAAGGTAGGAGAGTCAGACACACACATATATATAACAACATCACTCACACTTACTTCTGGTATTGGAGTTGTTGGGTTCTGTGGGTCGGGTGGATGGGGCACCACCATTCTTCTCCTGAATATAATAACATTCTGCAGATTCCTACTAGATAGTGTGTAGTTTCACACACTGCAAAGGGTAAAGAGTGCGAGAAAAGCGGGAGACAGGCAGACAGGCAAAGAGACAGACAGGGTATTGATGCTATGCTGAAGAGGAAGACAGAGTGAAGGCACATAGCAAACCTTTTTGTTCCATTTAAAAAAAAAAATGTCTTCACCTACACACACACTTTTCCACGTGTGTATTACCCCCGGTCCAGTCGACCCAAACACCACATATGTAATGTACAGTACCAGTCAAAAGTTTGGACACACCTACACATTCAAAGGTTTTTCTTTATTTTACAATTTTCTACGTTGTACAATTGTCACGCCCTGACCGTAGAGTTTTTTTATGTCTCTATTTTGGTTTGGTCAGGGTGTGATTTGGGTGGGCAGTCTATGTTCCATGTTCTATGATTTTCTATTTCTATGTGTTTGGCTGGGTGTGGTTCTCAATCAGAGGCAGCTGTCTATCATTGTCTCTGATTGAGAACCATACTTAGCCTTTTCCCACCTGTGTGTTGTGGGTAATTATTTTTCCATGTGTGTTTGTGTGCACCTCGGTTGCGTCACGGTCTTTGCTGTTTACCTGTTTTTTTTTTTTTTTTTATTGTTTCGGTTTCACTTTCATTAACTGATGTGGAACTACATGCACGGCTGCGCCTTGGTCGATTTATGACAGGGAGTTTGAGGATAGCGAGCGTGACAAGAATAACAGTGAATACATCAAAACTATGAAATAATACATATGGAATCATGTAGTAACCAATAGTGTTACATAAATCTAAATATATTTTATATTTGAGATTCTTCAAATAGCCACCCTTTGCCTTGATGACAGCTTTGCACACTCTTGGCATTCTCTCAACCATCTTCATGAGGTTGTCACCTGGAATGCATTTGAATTAACAGGTGTGCCTTCTTAAAAGTTCATTTGTGGAATTTATTTCCTTCTTAATGCGTTTGAGCCAATCATTTTTTATTGTGACAAGGTGGGGGTGCTATACAGAAGATAGCCCTATTTGGTAAAAGGGAATGATTTTCTGGTAACACTGTCAGTGATTTATTTATAATTCAAGGCACACTTAACCAGCATGGCTACCAAGGCATTCTGCAGCAATATGCCATCCCATCAGGTTTGCGCTAAGAGGGACTATCATTTGTTTTTCTGTAAGGACTATTTGACGATGTAGGAGAGTGACGTAGTGTTGCATCAGATATGTACTTTTCTTGTAAGGATCAATCAGTTGCATGAGTAAGTGCACTGTGTTTGCAACAGGTGAAGGTGAATATCCGGTAGACTGAGTGAGAGGGACATACTGTACTAGTTAAACATGACCAATGTGTAACTTATGTCTCTATAGGAGATCAAGTCAGGAGACACAAGATGAACCTATTTACCCAGCAAACTATGATACTTTGGCTCTGTGTTGCTGTCACGCTCACGACAGGTAAGCAAATCACGTTGAAACACGTCATAACATTAAATGGAATGGTTTAAGTCAGGAACAAGCATTAGTAGAGCACAGCCATTCCAAGAGAGCTAAGTGAAGAAACTAATATCTTCAATCTTCAATATCTCCTTAATCCACAGAGCTGGTGAAGCTAAGCACTGTTGACTCTCTGATTGTGCCATGTCACCAGAGTGTTACCCTCCAATGCAGAATCTCCACCTTCCAGGAGGGGCTGTCAATCAATCATCTGGCCTGGGTCCGGCAGGACGGGACGTGCTTGTGTGATGTTAACGCGACTGGAGTGATGGGGACCCACCCAGGGAACACACCTAGTGCCATGGAGTGTAGTTATACCCCACAGACACAGCTGACCCTGACTCTGCTGCAGGTACAGCCACTGGAGCAGGGAAAGTACTTGTGCAAGCTGCGCTCCAATCAAGGAGTAAAGGAGGTCACCACAACTGTGAAGCTGCAAGGCGAGTGTCCTAGCCCATTCTCACTCATGTAATACTGTCATAACCTAGACATCTGTCAAGCATGTATTCCCAAAGACTTTGACAAGAGGCTGGTGGGAGGAGCTATAGGAGGACTGGCTCATTCACATGTAATGGTTGGAATGGGTTAAATGGAATAGCAGTCATGTTTGACTGTTCCATTAATTTCATTCCAGCCATTACAATGAGCCAGTCCTCCTATAGCTCCTCCCACCAGCCTCCTCTGCAATTGGTATTTTGCAGTGTTTGTCAATATTACATAGGTCAGTGGTAGCAAATGGACATTGCCTAACCACCAGGAAGTACAAGGCACTTTATAGTGCCTCCACTGAGCAAAATGTATGACTAATGGTGTCAGGGGGCTTACGGAAGCGCATTGCACCATTTCTCAAGAACCCCCCACCTCAGCCATATTCTTTGTGTTTTAAAAGAACTTGCTCTGTTTCCATTCAGAGTGCTACAGGGAGGCCCAGTCCAGCGTCAGTGATGAGGGCCCAACCTGCACCTTCACTGAGGTCTACCCTGACGGAGAGGTGCACTGGTTCCAGGGACACAACAATGTGACTGGGGACCCTAAAATTAAAACTAAACAAGTGAAGGATGGAACATTTTTGACAATAACTAGTTCTCTGAATAGAAAGACCATCTCTGGGGAAGGGGCCTACAACTGCTCCCTGTGGATCCCCAGTACCGGAGCCTACCTGACCAGCAGCTTGGTACCAGAGCATGGTGAAGCCAGGGTTGAGGAGCCCAATGCCAACGGGGCAGGGGCCATTGGTCCTTTGTGGAAAACCTTTCTAGTCCTCCTGAGTACTCTCTTCCTGGTGTGATGTCTGAAAACGAACATTAGCAAATGGACCAGGAAGCACCAAGATCAATTAATAAAAATATGGAAGAGCCATTGTGTGAGGTTCCTTTCATGGTCCAAAAGTTTCCTTGGCTGCGTAAAACAAGGAAATGATGTCCAGATGAGAGAGGCTGATAACCTGGTGGAAAACGGGTAGAACTGTCAACCTATTGTTGGTCTGCCAGTGCCAGGTGTATGTGATTGTTAATTAAAAACGGCAAGCAGCAGTAGAAACAATAACAAAGCTTACTTCACCCCCATTTCGGTAAAAAGCTGATGGATGGGGCTGGAGAAATGTAACCATTTCATTTTTATAGAGAGCTTTGGATGCATGGACCCGCAAAACACCAGTCAACAGTGATGAGGCGACTCCGGGATGCTGGCCTTCAGGCAGACTTCCTTTGTCCAGTGTCTGTTATTTTGCCCATCTTCATCTTTTCTTTTTATTGGTCAGTCTGAGATATGGCTTTTTCTTTGCAACTCTGCCTAGAAGGCCAGCATCCCGGAGTCGCCTCTTCACTGTTGACGTTGAGACTGGTGTATTGCAGGTGCTATTTAATGAAGCTGCCAGTTGAGGACTTGTGAGGCATCTGTTTCTCAAACTAGACACTCCTAATGCACTTGTCCTCTTGCTCAGTTGTGCACCGGGGCCTCCCACTCCTCTTTCTATTCTAGAGTCAGTTTGCGCTGTTCTGTGAAGGGAGTAGTACACAGCGTTGTACGAGATCTTCAGTTTCCTGGCAATTTCTCGCATGGAATAGCCTTCATTTCTCAGAACACGAATAGACTGACGAGTTTCATTAGAATTTTCAGCTGTGCTAACATAATTGCAAAAGTGTTTTCTAATTATCAATTATCCTTTTAAAATGATATACTTGGATTAGCTAACACAACGTGCCGTTGGAACACAGGAGTGATGGTTGCTGATAATGGGCCTCTACGCCTATGGAGATATTCCATAAAAAATCTGCCGTTTCCAGCTACAATAGTAATTTACAACATTAACAATGTCTACACTGTATGTCTACACTGTATTTCTGATCAATTCTATGTTATTTTAATGGACAAAAAAATGTGCTTTTCTTTAAATAACATATATATTGAGGAATGGACCAATGGACCAGACAACATGATAAAAAAATAAAATATATATATATATATATATATCATTATTTTATCATGTTGTCTGGTCCATTCCATTCCTCAATAGGTGGCCTGTCACAAATATATATTATACTACTTCTACTAATATCTTATACTAATTGAGGTGTTCCCCCTCATTAACAGGAACTTTTAGTAGTCTGGTAATTGTGCCGTTTTAGGTGTCCCTAGTCAGCAAGTTTTCAATATACACTGGGTGTACTAAACATTAGGAACATCTGCTCTTTCCATGCCATGGACTGAAAAGGTGAAAGCTGTATACTTATCGATGTCCCTCGTTACATCCACTTCAATCCGTGTAGATGAAGGGGAGGAGACGGGTTAGAGGGTTTTGAAGCTTTGACACGTGGGTGGTGTATGTGTGCCCTTCAGAGGGGGACCGGGCAAGACACAACATTTAGGTGCTTTTGAACAGGGTATGGCAGTAGGTGCCAGGCACATCGGTTTGTATCTAGAAATGCAACGCTGCTGGGGGTTTTCACGCTCAAGTTTCCCGTGTGTATCAAGAATGGTCCACCAACCCAAAGGACATCCAGCCAACTTGACACGACGGTGGAATGCTTTTGACACCTTGTTGGTTTCTCCACGCATCGCGCCGACAGAAACAAACATCTTTCTGGTAAGAAGAGGGGCGGGGGCGTATGCATTATGGCTAACGAGACGTGGTGTGGTCACAAAAGCATACAGGAACTCAAGTCCTTCTGTTCGCCTGATTTAGAATTCCTCACAATCAAATGTCGACCGCATTATCTACCAAGGGAATTCTCTTCGATTATATTCACAGCCGTATATATTCCCCCCCAAGCAGACACATCGATGGCTCTGAACGAACTTTATTTGACTCTTTGCAAGCTGGAATCCATACATCCTGAGGCTGCATTCATTGTAGCTGGGGATTTTAACAAGGCTAATCTGAAAACAAGACTCCCTAAATTGTATCAGCATATCGATTGCGCAACCAGGGCTGGCAAAACCTTGGATCACTGCTATTCTAACTTCCGCGACGCATATAAGGCCCTGCCCCGCCCTCCTTTCGGAAAAGCTGACCACGACTCCATTTGTTGATCCCTGCCAACAGACAGAAACTAAAACAAGAAGCTCCCACGCTGAGGTCGGTTCAACGCTGGTCCAACCAAGCTGATTCCACACTCCAAGACTGCTTCCATCACGTGGACTGGGATATGTTTCGTATTGCGTCAGACAACAACATTGATGAATACGCTGATTCGGTGTGCGAGTTCATTAGAACGTGCGTTGAAGATGTCGTTCCCATAACGATTAAAACATTCCCAAACCAGAAACCGTGGGTTGATGGCAGCATTCGCGTCAAACTGAAAGCGCGAACCACTGCTTTTAATCAGGGCAAGGTGACCGGAAACATGACCGAATACAAACAGTGTAGCTATTCCCTCCGCAAGACAATCAAACAAGCTAAGCGTCAGTATAGAGACAAAGTAGAATCTCAATTCAACGGCTCAGACACAAGAGGTATGTGGCAGGGTCTACAGTCAATCACGGATTACAAAAAGAAAGCCAGCCACTTCACGGACCAGGATGTCTTGCTCCCAGGCAGACTAAATAACTTTTTTGCCTGCTTTGAGGACAATACAGTGCCACTGACACGGCCTGCAACCAAAACATGCGGCCTCTCCTTCACTGCAGCCAAGGTGAGTAAAACATTTAAACGTGTTAACCCTCGCAAGGCTGCAGGCCCAGACGGCATCCCCAGCCGCGCCCTCAGAGCATGCGCAGACCAGCTGGCTGGTGTGTTTACGGACATATTCAATCAATCCCTATCCCAGTCTGCTGTTCCCACATGCTTCAAGAGGGCCACCATTGTTCCTGTTCCCAAGAAAGCTAAGGTAACTGAGCTAAATGACTACCGCCCCATAGCACTCACTTCCGTCATCATGAAGTGCTTTGAGAGACTAGTCAAGGAGCATATCACCTCTACCCTAGACCCACTCCAATTTGCTTACCGCCCAAAATGGTCCACAGACGATGCAATCTCAACCACACTGCACACTGCCGTAACCCATCTGGACAAGAGGAATACCTATGTGAGAATGCTGTTCATCGACTACAGCTCGGCATTTAACACCATAGTACCCTCCAAGCTCGTCATCAAGCTCGAGACCCTGGGTCTCGACCCCGCCCTGTGCAACTGGGTACTGGACTTCCTGACGGGCCGCTCCCAGGTAGTGAGGGTAGGCAACAACATCTCCACCCCGCTGATCCTCAACACTGGGGCCCCACAAGGGTGCGTTCTGAGCCCTCTCCTGTACTCCCTGTTCACCCACGACTGCGTGGCCACGCACGCCTCCAACTCAATCATCAAGTTTGCGGACGACACAACAGTGGTAGACTTGATTACCAACAACGACGAGACGGCCTACAGGGAGGAGGTGAGGGCCCTCGGAGTGTGGTGTCAGGAAAATAACCTCACACTCAACGTCAACAAAATTAAGGAGATGATTGTGGACTTCAGGAAACAGCAGAGGGAACACCCCCCTATCCACATCGATGGAACAGTAGTGGAGAGGGTAGCAAGTTTTAAGTTCCTCGGCATACACATCACAGACAAACTGAATTGGTCCACCCACACAGACAGCATCGTGAAGAAGGCGCAGCAGCGTCTCTTCAACCTCAGGAGGCTGAAGAAATTCGGCTTGTCACCAAAAGCACTCACAAACCTCTACAGATGCACAATCGAGAGCATCCTGGCGGGCTGTATCACCGCCTGGTACGGCAACTGCTCCGCCCACAACCGCAAGGCTCTCCAGAGGGTAGTGAGGTCTGCACAACGCATCACTGGGGGCAAACTACCTGCCCTCCAGGACACCTACACCACCCGATGTTACAGGAAGGCCATAAAGATCATCAAGGACAACAACCACCCGAGCCACTGCCTGTTCACCCCGCTATCATCCAGAAGGCGAGGTCAGTACAGGTGCATCAAAGCTGGGACCGAGAGACTGAAAAACAGCTTCTATCTCAAGGCCATCAGACTGTTAAACAGCCACCACTAACATTGAGTGGCTGCTGCCAACACACTGACTCAACTCCAGCCACTTTAATAATGGGAATTGATGGGAAATTATGTCAAATATATCACTAGCCACTTTAAACAATGCTACCTAATATAATGTTTACATACCCTACATTATTCATCTCATATGTATAGGTATATACTGTACTCTCATCTACTGCATCTTTATGTAATACATGTATCACTAGCCACTTTAACTATGCCACTTTGTTTACATACTCATCTCATATGTATATACTGTACTCGATACCATCTACTGTATCTTGCCTATGCCGCTCTGTACCATCACTCATTCATATATATTTATGTACATATTCTTTATCCCCTTACACTTGTGTGTATAAGACAGTAGGTTTGGAATTGTTAGTTAGATTACTTGTTGGTTATTACTGCATTGTCGGAACTAGAAGCACAAGCATTTCGCTACACTCGCATTAACATCTGCTAACCATGTGTATGTGACAAATAAAATTTGATTTGAGTCCATGCTCTGATGAATTGAGTCTGTTCTGAGGGCAAAAAGGGAGTGCCACTCAATAGTAGGAAGCTGTTCCTGATGTTTTGTACACAGTATACCGCACAGGTGATTTCTGAGCTGAGCTGGCTGTGTGCATACCATAAATGACCTCGTTTGCATCTTGGATCTAAAACGATAGATGTTTAGTAGATATAGAATGTAAAATATTTTATAATCAATTACTTCAACTGGACAAAGAAATACAGGGACTACCAGTGGGCAAACCGTACCACTGTGTTGAATCTGTCTCTTGTTGCCAAATGCTGCTCTCTGCTGGAGTCTATGCTGCAGCAATTGTGGCCAACTTCACATTCAGTATGAGTGATCAAAATACACGGACAAAATATGAGTTTACTGTAAGAAGGGAAATAGATGCGTTTGGGATATACCCCTAAGTAAGAACCTCTACTCATATCTCCTCTGGCCCCTGTGCCACGTTCATGTGCTAGTCGGAACTAGGAAACCAAAAAAATGTCAGATTGCTAGCGGGTTGTATTTATACACGTACCTGATCATCCGGTTAGCATGTTGAAAATGTCCTTGAACGTGCCATTAGTATGGGGTCCAAAGGTTATCTGCACACAGTGACCCATCTCACCCTCTTGGGCTAAGTGCATTGTTTCTCATAACCTTTGGGGCAAAAACACTTCTTCATCCATTTAAACAAGGTTTTTGGGAGGCTTTTCAAGTCTGCCCGCTTTGCTCAAATGGTCCAGTTAAAGTCAACGCTAGACGGGGTCTGGCTGTGCTTTTAGTGAGACAGGTTAAAAATGCCCTCTGTCAAGACTGGAATATTAGGGTCATGCTGTACTGGGAAAGTTCTGTCAATGTCCTGTTAACACACACACACACACACACACACACACACACACACACACACACACACACACACACACACACTTTATTGTCACTGAGGAACCTAATAGTTCCTCATGAGAGATGCAATGTGTACTCGGTTATAATCATCAGTCCAAACAGTTGCAAAAAGGAACATTTTGCAACTACAACCAACATTTTTATTGGAGAAACTCAGGTAGTTCTGTCCCCGTTTCGTTCTGTTTGCTTCTGTTCAAGAAAAGATTTGCAACAGGATCGGCATAATGAATACTCCTGGTCTGTAGGTTTGGCCACAACTCTATATCTATGTGGCGGATGGTTCATATAATGTGAACAGGGTAAGCAGTTGAGTGAAAACATGTACTTTAGACTGATTTCACATGTCAGCTATCAGTGTGATTCTCATATAGACATAACACTGCATGCAAAAGGTGCCAGGGGTTCCTGCATGTGGTTAACATTTGAAAGTCCACCGGATTTAAAAATGTACAGTAAAATAACACTAATCATCATCCAATCCCATTAGTAACGGATGCTATGAATGTACAGTATATTAAGAGCTGTCTGTGTTTTCATTCTCAACTGTCGGATATAGATTTGGTAGCTACCCGAATTCAATGTTCCACATGCAATAAAACGATAAGATATTCAAATAAAGACACTGTCATCATCACAAATCGTCATCGTGATCAATGATGATTTACACTGCTGACTAAACTCCACGATGAAGGAAGTTTCTGATGAACTTCATCAACGACGTGGAGCCGAGACCAGGCTTTGTCAAATCCAGCTCCGATTACATCGATTTGCCCAAAGGTCAATACTTCATTTCATTATGAAACGCCAACCTCGTACCTATATTTGTCATCTTTGGTTGCTGAAAGCGATACTTTTTCAAGAAATGTTCAAATACCACCACCAACTGGTTCCTTGTTGAGATTCAATGGGGATGAGCATTTGCACTGAGTTGTGTGCCAACAGTCAGTAGCTGTATATGATTAACGTTTATTGAAAAAGTTTGGAATTCAGCTAACTAAGAAAGGCATGCAACCGCAGAGATAAAACATTGGTACAAGGTGGGAGTTTCATCATTTAAATGATTTGAAGAATTTACCTTGGGCGAATAGATGTAGTCAGAGCTAGATTACACAAAGCCTGATCTCGACTCCACACAGTTGGTGAAGATCATCATAAACTTCCTTCACCATAGAGTGGAGTTTAGTCCACTACTACTAAAATGTTTCTTTGTGGTTCATTTCTGTTCAGAGTAAGAGCAGCATTTCAACCACTTCCCCTTTCCACCAGAAGAGGGGGAGAGTGACACACTAACTATGAGAGATCGTGAGTATCGGTTTGCCTGAGTAAATTCAACCATACACACTATCAGGACTGCAATCCTCGTACATATAGCGTGCTTACCAAATGGCATCCTATTCTCTTTTAAGGGGCACTTGTGAATATTCAACATATCATCTCTTAGCAGTGATTAGAAAAGGCCTCAGGAGAGATGGAGACTAACATACCGCAGAGGAATAACTTCAGGCAGCGTGTCACACACCCACATAGTAGCTCCCCACCAGTGGTGGCTGGTGGGAGGAGCTATAGGAGGACAGGCTCATTGGAAGGGCATAAATGGAATGGTATCAAACACATAAAACGTATGGAAACCACGTTTGACTCCGTTCCATTCATTCCATTCCATCAATTACAATGAGCATGTCCTCCTATAGCTCCTCCCACCAGTCTCCACTGATCCCCCCAGTACCATGGGGGGCCTATTTAATTTAAATATATGTTTCTTGAGTGCATGAGAACCCCTTTGATTGAAAAGAGCACCTGTTGATGCATGTCATCCTACTTTACCATGAAAAACCACCCACTGTGATTTGACACTAGATAACCCCCTTCCTCACTATCTGAAATGTTTTGCGTGTCTTGTTACATCACCACACTAGTGTTTGTTTGAAGATGTACTGGATCCTTCTCTTGAAAACACTACATACCCAAGCCAGCAGAAAGAATTTGGAAGAGTGAAAGAGTTCAGAAGTGAAGTGGTTAGCCCTAGCAACTCTGATCTCTGTCTCTAAACACACACACACACACTTTTTCTCCGTCACACACACACCCAACCCAGGGAACACAGTGGGGAATGCAGCCCCGGTGCCATGGGGACCAGAAGCCCTCCGATGCCTCTCTGCCACGTGCACGCACACAGAGAGGGGCCGTGTGTTCCTCTCCCTGTCCAATTAGCCAGCCACTGTTTACTCCTCTCAGAGTGGTTTACATTACAGCCTGCTGGTCGATGGTCAGGTATCCTATCCACAGCTGGCCATATCAACATGGTGACGAGGGCCATTCTGTCAACACAGGCCTGGGATTTACGTAAAGAAACAGGTAAGTGTACAAACAGGTAACGCTAAAATGGCAGTTGGCTTTGGGACTAATAGCCTTGGGAGTAAATAAAAGGGAGAAGAGGCATTTGATTTGTTATTATAAATGGGCCTACAATTATCATAACACCGTTTCTCTCCAGATTATTTTGGCCTTCAAAGGGCAAAGAAAAAGGAGTCAAAGTTCAATGAAAGGGCATAGTGGCAATGGGGAATGTTTTCTGTTGTGAATCTCATAGGGATAGATAGACTTGTGTGTACTCTATGCAGACAGAAGGAGATTTAGATATTCTGTGCTTATATAACACTATTGCTATGGAAATCAATGAAGTGAAAACATTACAGAACGGAGACGTGCTCGAGCTACTTTGATGTAAACAGCAAGGTGTTGAGACTCTAGCTCTGCTTGACACCAGAGGTTGCAGTGTAAGAATAGGGAAGAAAATCTTCCATCAAAGCGAAAAGCTTCATTGTACTGAACCCTGCTCTTTTGACAACATTCTCCTTCGTATCGTTTGATATAGTCGAGGACTATCAAGATTGCAGGGGGAAAGTCTTTTTGAAGATAAAGACGCGAGACCAAAACATAAGACTTGTTTAACTGGCACAGATGGCGACATCTCCTCACAACAAGCGGAGCTACCTCGTATCCAGATCGAGGCCAGAGGAGAAGCGTGCTCTGTTCTAGAATCCCCACGAGCAGTACACGCATGCAATTCTCTTTCCAATTCTCATTTCCGATGCGACAGTGGTTCATTTTACCCATCAGGCACGACAATGTCCGAGCATCATGTAGCTGTACCAAATCAAATCAAATCAAATGTATTTATATAGCCCTTCGTACATCAGCTGATATCTCAAAGTACTGTACAGAAACCCAGCCAAAAAACCCCAAACAGCAAGCGATGCAGGTGTAGAAGCACGGTGGCTAGGAAAAACTCCCTAGAAAGGCCAAAACCTAGGAAGAAACCTAGAGAGGAACCAGGCTATGTGGGGTGGCCAATTCTCTTCTGGCTGTGCCGGGTGGAGATTATAACAGAACATGGCCAAGATGTTCAAATGTTCATAAATGACCAGCATGGTCCAATAATAATAAGGTAGAACAGTTGAAACTGGAGCAGCAGCACGGCCAGGTGGACTGGGGACAGCAAGGAGTCATCATGTCAGGTAGTCCTGAGGCATGGTCCTAGGGCTCAGGTCCTCCAAGAGAGAGAAAGAAAGAGAGAAAGAGAGAATGAGAGAGAGCACACTTAAATTCACACAGGACACCGAATAGGACAGGAGAAGTACTCCAGATATAACAAACTGTCCCTAGCCACCCGACACATAAACTACTGCAGCATAAATACTGGAGGCTGAGACAAGAGGGGTCAGGAGACACTGTGGCCCCATCTGAGGACACCCCCGGACAGGGCCAAACAGGAAGGATATAACCCCACCCACTTTGCCAAAGCACAGCCCCCACACCACTAGAGGGATATCTTCAACCACCAACTTACCATCCTGAGACTAGCCCGCAAAGATCTCCGCCACGGCACAACCCAAAACTGAGGAGTATTTCTGTCTGTAATAAAGCCCTTTTGTGTGGAAAAACAAATTATTATTGGCTGGGCCTGGCTAATGTCGTGGAAATTTCCTCTATTTACCAAATCATGGGAGCAAACCACACACACACATGTCAGAGTTAGTTATAAAAGTCCATCTTTAATTATATGAGCTCTATCACAATCCTGTGACTCTCAGATAAATTCAGTGTCTCTCAGTGAATTCTCTGAGAGCCCCCTTACAATGCAACTGAGTTCATTTTAATAGCAAAGACACACATAGTCAGACAGCATAGACATAATTCATCGTTCAGCTTTGTCTCCTTTCCCAAACCCCAGAACCATAAACCAATTCCTCCATATCAACAGGCATATATCAAATTGTCATTTAGATACAACCAACTCAAAATACAACCTCCTGGACAAACTCACGGAGAGGAGGGTGAGGCTATAGGTTAAGATAAAAGGGGCGGCAGAGTAGCCTAGTGGTTAGAGCGTTGGACTAGTAACCGGAAGGTTGCAAGTTCAAACCCCTGAGCTGACAAGGTACAAATCTGTCGTTCTGCCCCTGAACAGGCAGTTAATCCACTGTTCCTAGGCCGTCATTGAAAATAAGAATGTGTTCTTAACTGACTTGCCTGGTTAAATAAAGGTCAAATTTAAAAAGCAACATTAGACGGAGCATAGAATGATTCCAGACACTGCAACCCTCCTTTTCCCACTGGGAAAAAGGTAGGGAGTAAAAGATATGTTTACACATGATGACACTTTGACCTCTCCCCTCTCTGTGGCCCATGCAACTTAGTCCTGCCAATGGCCACCACTATAGTACAACAAAATACATTCTTATGAGAAATAACTCATACGCATATCATGAAAATAACACATCTTATCTATGTCACTCAACTAATTCTGATAATTCCACAACAGGGGGATGCCAACCCAGACAGGACGACCACATCAGTGACTCAACCCACTCAGGTGACGCACCCCTCCCAGGGACGGTATGAGAGAGCACCAGTAAGCCAGTGCCTCAGCCCCTGTAATAGGGTTAGAGGCAGAGAATCCCAGTGGAAAGAGGGGAACCATAGGGCCAGAAACAGGAGACCTGGGTCACGTTAGTTAGGACATGCAACAGAAAACATTCAAATACGGGAAACCAAAATGAGCATTTTTTTTAATCGGATCATGTCCAAGTAGTCCCTCCCCTGTTGTCTGTATCCTTCTGTTTGGTGCCTAATGAATACCACCCAGAGGGACTGTCAACAATGTTTGGCACAAGCTGTTTAACATCCTGAATGTCACCTCAAATCAACACCCAAGTGGATGTGTCAGGGCACCAAGTCATACCGCAACCCCCCATTCGCACCAAGCTGTCTGAGATTGTCCATGTTCTCGTTCCCTCATTGGAACAGAGATATTTGTCCTAATCTGGTTGCCACGCCCATTTTAACCCATCTACATAATTTGGATCAGAGTGTTAGGTGATCGAATTAGAGCTGGAGTTCAGTGGTGTGAGTGAACTGTCAAGTAGTACAGTACATGCACAGCACGGCTTTGTTGCCACGGGAGACCACACACGGTTGGCCAAATTGTAATGCGGGGTTAATGGATACTGCTCTGTCTGCATTTTTCATCTAATATGTAACATGCATATCCTTCTATAAGTATTTTTGTCATGTGACGGTTTAAAGCCCCCCCTACAGCCCCCCCTACAGTCTTTGTAATTCTATTTTTAAATCAGTGTATGTCTAATAAATCACTGTGAGTGTTAATTTCAGGCGCAGGAGAAAACCAGAGAGCAGATTGGGAATCGGTTCCACTGGCCCGGAGTCAAGCGCGCAGTGGAGAACTACTCCCATACCTGCCTGGAGTGCCAGATCACAGCTCCAAGGGCACATTATAGAAAGCCTTTGTTTCCCTTGCCCATTATAGGCGTGCTGTTTGAGCGTGTGGCGATGGATCTGGTGGGTCGATTGGTGAAGACCGCGAGGGGACACCAATACACATGTTAACCGTGGTTTATGCCATCCGGTATCCTGAGATGATCCCATTACACACGGCGGTAGCGAAAGGTATCACACGGGAGCTCTGTGCTACAGGTGGGTGTGCTACAGGTGGGTGTTGTTATCGTGACCAGAGAACTGAGATAAGGCGGAGCTGTACCTAGCATAGACATATAGATGATCTGGAGCCAGTGGGTCTGGCGACGAATAAGTAGCGATGGCCAGCCGACTAGAGCATACAGGTCGCAGTGGTGGGTGGGATAAGGTAACAGAATGGATGGCACTGTAATAGACTGCATCCAGTTTGCTGAGTAGAGTATTGGAAGCTATTTTGTAGATGACATCGCCAAAGTCGAGGATCGGTAGGATAGTCAGTTTTACGAGGGTAAGTTTGCTGACGTGAGTGAAGGAGGCTTTGTTGCGAAATAGAAAGCCGAATCTAGATTTGATTTTAGATTGGAGATGTTTAATGAGTCTGAAAGGAGAGAGTATACAGTCTAACCAGACACCTAGGTATTTATGGTTGTCCACATATTCTAGGTCGGAACCGTCCAGGGTGGTGATGCTAGTCGGGCGAGAGCGGGCAACGAATGGTTGAAGAGCAAGCATTTGGTTTTACTAGCGTTTAAGAGCAGTTGGAGGCCACAGAAGGAGTGTTGTGTGGCATTGAAGCTCGTTTGGAGTCCAGTTAGCACAGTGACCAAGGAAGGGAAAGAAGTTTACAGAATGGTGTTGTCTGCGTAGAGGTGGATCAGGGAATCGCCCGCAGCAAGAGCGACATCATTGTTATATACAGAGAAAAGAGTTGGCCCGAGAATTTAACCCTGTGGTACCCCCATAGAGACTGCCAGAGGTCCGGACAACATGCCCTCCTATTTGACACACTGAACTCTGTCTGCAAAGTAGTTGGTGAACCAGGCGAGGCAGTCATTAGAAAAACCAAGGCTATTGAGTCTGCCGATAAGAATACGGTGATTGACAGAGTCGAAAGCCTCGGCCAGGTCAATGAAGACGGCTGCACAGTACTGTCTTTTATCGATGGCGGTTATGATATCGTTTAGTACCTTGAGCGTGGCTGAGGTGCACCCGTGACCGGCTCGGAAACCAGATTGCACAGCGGAGAAGGGACGGTGGGATTCGAAATGGTCAGTGATCTGTTTATTAACTTGGCTTTCGAAGACTTTAGATAGACAGGGCAGGGTGGATATAGGTCTGTTACAGTTTGGGTCTAGGGTATCACCCCCTTTGAAGAGGGGGATGATCGTGGCAGCTTTCCAATCTTTAGGGAGCTCGGACAATACGAAAGAGAGGTTGAACAGGCTGGTAATAGGAGTTGCAACAATGGCGGCGGATAGTTTTAGAAAGAGAGGGTCCAGATTGTCTAGCCCAGCTGATTTGTTTGGGTGAAGGAGAAGCTGGGGAGGCTTGGGCGAGTAGCTGCGGGGGGGAGCGGAGCTGTTGGACCGGGGTTGGAGTAGCCAGGAGGAAGGCATGGCCAGCCGCTGAAAAATGCTTATTGAAATCTTCGATTATCATGGATTTATCAGTGGTGACCGTGTTAACTAGCCTCAGTGCAGTGGGCAGCTGGGAGGAGGTGCTCTTGTTCTCCATGAACTTTACAGTGTCCCAAAACGTTTTGGAGTTAGAGCTAAAGGATGTGAATTTCTGCTTAAAAAGCTAACCTTTGCTTTCCTGACTGACTGCATGTATTGGTTCCTGACTTCTCTGAACAATTGCATATCGCGGGGACTATTCGATGCTATTGCAGTCTGCCACAGGATGTTTTTGTGCTGGTCAAGGGCAGTCAGGTCTGGAGTGAACCAAGGGCTATATCTGTTCTTATTTTTGCATTTTTTTTTAACGGGGCATGCTTATCTAAGATGGTGTGGAAATTACTTTTAAAGAATGACCAGGCATCCATCCTCTACATTTACATTTAAGTCATTTAGCAGACGCTCTTATCCAGAGCGACTTGCAAATTGGTGCATACACCTTATGACATATGACGGGATGAGGTCAATATCCTTCCAGGGCACCCGGGCCAGGTCGATTAGAAAGGCCTGCTCGCAGAAATGTTTTAGGGAGCGTTTGACAGTGATGAGGGGTGGTCAACAGACCCATAGCACATACAGGCAATGAGGCAGTGATTGCTGAGGTCCTGATTGAAAACAGCAGAGGTGTATTTGGAGGGCAAGTTGATCAGGGGCAAGTTGATCATAATGTATATGAGGGTGCCCATGTTTACGCATTTAGGATTGTACCTGGTGGGTTCCTTGATGATTTGTGTGAGATTGAGGGCATCTAGCTTAGATTGTAGGACTGCCTGGTGTTAAGCATATCCCAGTTTTGGTCACCTAACAGAACGAACTCTAAAGCTAGATGGCGGGCGATCAATTCACAAATGGTGTCCAGGGCACAGCTGAGAGCGGAGGGGGGTCGATAGCAGGCGGCAACCGTGAGAGACTTATTTCTGGAGAGGTTAATTTTTTTAATTAGAAGTTCAAACTGTTTGGGTATAGACCTGGAAACTATGACAGAACTTTGCAGGCTATCTCTGCAGTAGATTGCAACTCCTCCCCCTTTGTCAGTTCTACCTTGACTGAAAATGTTGTAGGTGGGTATGGAAATCTCAGAATTGTTGGTGGCCTTCCTGAGCCAGAATTCAGACACGGCAAGGACATCAGGGTTGGCGGAGTGTGCTAAAGCAGTGAGTAAAACAAACTTAGGGAAGAGGCTTCTGATGTTGACATGCATGAAACCAAGGCTTTTTCGATCACAGAAGTCAACAAATGAGGGTGCCTGGGGACACGCAGGGCCTGGGTTTACCCAGAGGAGGAGTAGGATGAGGGTATGGCTAAAGGCTATCAAAACTGGTCATCTAGAGCGTTGGGGACAAAGAATAAAAGGAGCCGATTTCTGTGCGTGGTAGAATAGATTCAGGGCATAATGTGCAGACAGGGGTATGGTGAATGCGGGTACAGTGGAGGTAAGTCCAGGCACTGAGTGATGATAAGAGAGGTTCTATCTCTGGATAAGCTGGTTATAATGGGTGAGGTCACCACATGTGTAGGAGGTGGGACAAAGGAGATATCAGAGGTATGAAGAGTGGAACTAGGGGCTCCATTGTGAACTAAAACAATGATAACTAACCTAAACAACAGTATACAAGGCATATTGACATATGAGAGAGACATACAGCGAGGCATAAAGTAATCACAGGTATTGATTGGGAGAGCTAGCTAAGGCTACAAGGGGTGAGACAACAACAGCTAATCAGCACAAACAACAACAGGTAAAATGGCGACGACTGGGCGGATAGGGTCGGTTAACTACACACAGAGCCTGAATTCGCGACTGGGGCCGGTTGAAGGCACAGCGGATGGAGTCGACAAAGGATCCAAGTCAGATGGCAAAAGAGGTATTGTAGTTGTAGTAATTTAGTTTTCTAGCCGAGAGATGCACCTGGCTTACGTCTAACTGATGCTAACTTCGGGGTAGGGCCGTTAGCCACTATAGCCACTCGGTAGCAGCGGTGATCCGGTGCCAAGGTCCAGAGCTTACAGCAAGAATCCAGTGGAGTAGTGTGTTCTAGACTTGTTTGGGTGGAGTCCGGGTGAACAACTGAGTAGGCCGGGAGGTGAGCCTCAGGGATAGCTTCAGTACAGGGTAACTCGGTGGGTGCTAGCTAGCTGTGAAGATCAGGAGTAATGGTCCAGGGATTACGGCAGGAATCCGGCGTTGTAGTGGGGAGACAGTCCGTTACTGGTAGGCTGGCGAGTATTATCCAGTCAAAAAAAAGGGCTGTGCAGAAGGTAAAGGCCGCTAGCAGTGGCTAACAATGACTAAATAGCTTGTAGCTAATTAGCTGGTTAGCTTCTGATGGCTAGGTGGTTCTTGCTATAATAAAAAATAATAGCGGTTCCGTATCACATTGGGTGAGGCAGGTTACCGGAAGATATAATTGAACTAAAATGGAGATGAGATTGAAAATAAAATTGAAATATATACAAAAAGACGAAAAATACAAAAGTACACGAGAGGATGAACAAAACATGTCTGCACTGCTACGCCATCTTGGAATCCAATGGAGGAGTACCTGGGCTATCAAATCGGTCCGGGAAATGTGAAGCCTCAAGAATAAAAATCACTGCCATTAGGGAATGGCCGGTGCCACGAACCAAGAGGCAGGAGAAGTTGTTCCTGGAGTTAGCAGGCTACTACAGTTGATTTGTACCTAACAAGCTTGCAATAGCTTCTCCCCTCACAGACCCAACGAAGGCACGACTACCCCAGACGGTGTGATGGACGGAGGACACACCCTGAAGGTCCATCTATGTTCGCACCCGGTACTCGTCAACCCTGACTTCTCAAAACACCTCCTGGTCCGGACAGACTTGTCCCAAGAGCAGTAAGGCAAGGAGCACCCAATCATGTATGTCAGCAGGAAGCTCCTCCCGAGGGAGAAGAAGTACTCGATTGTCGAGAAGGATGGCAAGAGGTAATGACACAAATGAACGTGTCACCTGCTGATTCCTGTCCTTACAGCTATTCTCTTTCTCTGTCATCCACAGATCGGGGCTCCAGCATGGCAATGCGAACGCCCTCTCCAGGAGGGATGCAAACTTAGCCCTGAACACGCCTCCCTCCTGTAGGGCTAAGGGGGGAGGGGGGTACTTCCTCTGCTGGGAGTACACGGGCTGGGCACCCCAACACGGATGGCTCCAATTAGAGGTAATTAGGGGAACGTGCCAACCAGCCAGAGAGGCCACATAAAAGGACCACTGTGGCACACCGAGGGGGAGAACCAAGAGACCGATACAGAGCAGAAGCTGAGAAGAAGGACCAAAGCCAAACCTACGTGATTTCGTTGTTCTGTTTATTTTATTGCCTAGTAAAGTCGTGTTTGTTGACTAGAACCTCCCTGTTTCTGTGTTCATCTCCGCACGCTCAACCCAACAACCCACGGCTTATCTCACAGCTCTTACACAAAAGGGCATTATCGTCATTTTCACAATTTCCGAGTGTTATTTTGACCTCATAGTGTGGAAATATATATTTTTTTCAAACAAGAAAAATCCAGTTTTGACTGCATTGCCCCTTTAAGATTGACACAATTGAGATAACGATAATCAATTGTTTGACTAGTGACAATATAGTGCATTAGCTCTAGTATAGTTCTATGATTGTGTTATTATATTGGAGTTTCTTATCTACGGAGACTAATGTGTCAACACCACAGCCTGCCTTGCAACGTGTTATGATTCCTTTCTGCAGCAGCTGGGCACACAGGGCATGATTCAGGTTAAGTGCCAGGCTGAAGGATGCCCATCATGCCAGTAGGCCAACACCAGTAGTATCCACACTGGCCACACACTAAAACACAGACAAAGTAGACTAAACACTGTGTCCACAATAACACAAGCACAGTAACACTCCCATGAGTGCAAGTAGGGCAACACCAGTATACACAGTGTTCACACGGACACTACCACTAACATCACTAATAGTTACACTAACACTAACCTACTTACACAGTAACACACTGGAACACAGGAGAACAGAATCCACTGCAGTTTACTGGGTTGATATTGGATGGGTTGACAGCTGTCCAGTGTGTATGACTCTCTGCAATTCCGGGTCATAAACATATGAAAATGGGAGCAAGTCGTCATTCAAATACGTTTTTAAATTGGGGAAGAAAAAAAAAACATTATCTTGTGCAAGGAAATATGCATTTTTAAATGAAAGGATTTCCATCTGTTGTCCTTGGATACGGACCAAATTGTCATGTACTCAAACCTTCTATGAGAGAATCATATCCAAATCCCTGTTGATAAGTCCATCTGTAGCATTCCACGTGTACCTCCATCTGCTAATGCACTGAACGACCAGGTCTTTTCTGTTGTCTCTCAAACTGTTTTGATCCATGCGATACAGATCACTGGAGGTTGGTGGCACCTTCATTTGGGAGAACTGGCTCGTGGTGATGACTGGAGAAGAATCAGGGGAATGGTCTCATACTGTACATGAAACACATGGTTTACAGGTTTTTTTTTATGCCCTTCCAATTGCTTCGTTCTGGCCATTATTATGAGCCGCTCTCCTCTCAGCAGCCTCCGCTGATACAGGTATGTGATTTAATATAAATAAATAATGAAGTAGCTTATTGCGTGATTGTGCAGAATGCACATGGCAATGACTGAGGCCTGCTCGATTGCACCAATAAACAGCAAGCCTCATGGTTACAAAACTTCTAGATTCATCTTGCCTCAACAATTCCTAGTTCCAAGAAAAATTGGCCAAACTATGAAGAATCTACAGTAATGTATGTCTGTGGCTTTCTGCTCCTTCAAATTAAAGACCCAACCGCCGTCCTCATGTGGGCAGATGAGTCAATAGTCCTGCCGGTGCTGGCTTGAATGGGGACATGTGGTCAATGTATACACAGAGAATAAGCCTGCAGATGGATCTTATTAGGGAAGACCCCCACACCTTTCCCATGCACCACTGCTTCGGCCATTTCCTCCTTGTTAAAGGGGGAGGCGGTTAAGTAACCTATGTTGCTGTGTTTATGTAACGCCTGGCAACCCAGCCCTCCTCCCCCAACCTCACATTCTAGGTTGTCGAGAGAGAGAGAGAGAGAGAGAGAGGGAGAGAGAGAGAGAGAGAGAGAAAGAGAGAGAGAGAGAGAGAGACCTGCAGATTTTGGGCTGAGGGTGACACACATACACACACCCTCACACACAGTGCATGTGGTGTTTGGGACTACTGTAGGGCAAAAACAGTGAGAGGCCCCTTTGAAGAGCAGAGAGTCCCTGAAATGGATTGGAAGGGTGTGAAGGAGGTGAGATTCTTGGGGGTTTACCCTCATATTCAACTCCTTATTAGGCATGGACTCCTCTATCTTGCTGGGCAAATGGGGGGGGGGTTCTCAAACACTGAGTGCTCCAATGATTGCATAACAGTGTTCCAGCCCAGCACCAACGCACATGATTCAATTAATCAAAGGCTTGAAGATGAATTGAGTAGTAAAATCGGGCGTGATATTACTGGGCGGTAGCCTAGCTGTTGGGCCAGTAACCGAAGAGTAGCTGGTTGAATCCCTGAGCCGACTTGGTGAAAAATCTGTCAATGTGCCCCTGAGCAAAGCACTTAACCCTAATTGCTTCTGTAAATTGCTCTGGATAAGTGTCTACTAAAATGTAAATGTACCTAAAAAGGTGCAACTCTGGGGACACAGCAAGGCTGGAATTGAAATGATCTGCATTAGATGGTAATGAAATGTTCATACGTTGTCGGTGCAGCATTTGAGGGAATAACCTATTGGTTGGGTTACCCCTTTGCTATGACGTGTGTTTTATATGGTGTGTCTTATCTTATCTGGCAGGCTACACTCTAGGCAGTCTCTTCTGCTGATGTGTGTGGGTCTGGTAGTGGTACTCTCTCTATCCTACTCTTTTCCTTTAGGCAGGGTTAATATCTGCCTGGCGCCCGAACAAAATCATTGTCTTTACCTCTCTCCAACAATACCGCTACAATGTTAGTCAAGTGTTGATAGTCACTAGTCTATTTCTGTACTACAATAGAGTCGACAGTATTAGACCGGGTATCTGTATAGCACTTTGTGACAACTGCTAATGTAAAAAAGGGCTTTATAAAATACATTTGATTGGTTGAGTATACTGCTCTCCAGCCAGTGTTTTAATTTGGAACCCTCAAAAAAGAAATCAGGTCTGCTGACCGCAAACTTGAACTTGAAAATTCTGTGCAACTTCCAGCACGCGTTTATTGTGAACAGTGAGGGTGTACCTGCTTTAAGTTAAAGTTTTAACAGTGGCCAAGTAGGTTCCTGTGGCTATTTGCTCATAATGTAGGCATACCAGAGTGGACTACCATCAAAAACAATGGATAAAATGCATCCCATAACATTTTAACATGGAAAAAGCTTTTCTATCACTTAGCCTACAGTAGCAGCCAATGTGTGGTATTCAATGTTGGCCTACATTCCATGAGACTTTTGAAAAAAACATGCAGGACTTGACATTAACCTGTTTATCCACTTGTCCTTCAGACAAGGAGGGGACTGAAAATGTCTTTGTGTTGTTTGATGCAAAGAAAGAAAAAAACACTTTACACAATAAAATGCATTATTATTCCCATACCATTATCACAGAGTCAGACAAATTATGCTACCCTCTGCCTATTGGCTACTTAGCTTATTCAAGCCTGTCTCAAAATACAACACTGCCCCTTTAAGACCACAAAAAGCTATTTACCTGACTTGCTTTTCAAAGATGTCTAGGAGGCAATCAGTCCCCTATTGTTGACTACAAATGATAACTGGGCTAATAACTCACTAACTAGCAAAGGATATGAACAAAATGTGCACACATCTACTCAAGACCACAGCTGTAAACACAGTCCAGTACAAAATAATAACCGCAGATCCATATATGGCAACGGTCTATTTTCATATAGGCCTACTGCAGCTCTGATTGGTTAAGCGCACAGGTCTGTGTAGAGTATGGGCTGAGTTGTGCACAATAGAATCATACTCTGATGCGTTCTGCCTACAACAAAATATCTTGCATAGTTTGCTTTGTTTCGGTATGTTGCATTGAAATGTGTTTAATATTGCTTTGATTTCAATCACATTTGCCAGAGTAAAGAAAAACATAGACAGTGTTAACCAACAGGGGAAACTCTATAAAGTTGAGTGAAGTTCAATCTCATGCTTCTCTCAGTGGTCTGATTAGTTCTTCTGTGCAGATCTGCTTGGCAGTCTCAGGCGACTGTGCGCCCATTGGAAGCAACTACCTGTTATGTACCCAGAACACGGACACCGTCTGTTCCTTTTGACACTGGGTTTGTGGAAACACACCCACATTAAGCCTTCCGACTGTCTGCAAACCCAGACTAAAAAAACAGCACAATGCATTTGGAAAGAGAGACGGCACGAGCCAGCAAGGCGCCTAGAACCCAAATCTGGTTAAATCAATATTCCCACCCGACCAATGAGAACCAATCTGAATATTGATTTATCATTTCGGTTGTTGTCTCCTGTTCCAAATATGTACCGGACCGGGCGCAGTGTCAATGCAAATCGCCCTCCTCAAAGTCACATATCAAAAGTTGACATGAGACAATATTGGTTCGGGTATGAGATTAATCCACAGCTTTAGGGAGACGGTATAACAAACATCAGTGGTGATGTTTGATCCATGGAAAGAGTGAACAGCTGAGAGAACAGCTGACGGTCTGTATCTCAAGCCTTTGTCTCAACTGTTGTTCAGTTCCAGTGTTTGTTTTTTTGTTATCTCATGTGCTGACTGAGAATAAGTATGCATAAGCATTGTACAGCAAAAGTAACATTTTAAAAATCAATAAATATGTTATTCCAAAAGGTGTTATTATAACATACACTGCTCAAAAAAATAAAGGGAACACTTATACAACACAATGTAACTCCAAGTCAATCACACTTCTGTGAAATCAAACTGTCCACTTAGGAAGCAACACTGATTGACAATAAATTTCACATGCTGTTGTGCAAATGGAATAGACAACAGGTGGAAATTATAGGCAATTAGCAAGACACCCCCAATAAAGGAGTGGTTCTACAGGTGGTGACCACAGACCACTTCTCAGTTCCTATGCTTCCTGGCTGATGTTTTGGTCACTTTTGAATGCTGGCGGTGCTTTCACTCTAGTGGTAGCATGAGACGGAGTCTACAACCCACACAAGTTTCTCAGGTAGTGCAGCTCATCCAGGATGGCACATCAATGCGAGCTGTGGCAAGAAGGTTTGCTGTGTCTGTCAGCGTAGTGTCCAGAGCATGGAGGCGCTACCAGGAGACAGGCCAGTACATCAGGAGATGTGGAGGAGGCCGTAGGAGGGCAACAACCCAGCAGCAGGACCGCTGCCTCCACCTTTGTGCAAGGAAGAGCAGGAGGAGCCCTGCCAGAGCCCTGCAAAATGACCTCCAGCAGGCCACAAATGTGCATGTGTCTGCTCAAACGGTCAGAAACAGACTCCATGAGGGTGGTATGAGGGTCCGACGTCCACAGGTGGGGGTTGTGCTTACAGCCCAACACCATGCAGGACGTTTGGCATTTGCCAGAGAACACCAAGATTGGCAAATTCACCACTGGCGCCCTGTGCTCTTCACTGATGAAAGCAGGTTCACACTGAGCACATGTGACAGTCTGGAGACGCCGTGGAGAACGTTCTGCTGCCTGCAACATCCTCCAGCATGACTGGTTTGGCGGTGGGTCAGTCATGGTGTGGGGTGGCATTTCTTTGGGGGGCCGCACAGCCCTCCATGTGCTCGCCAGAGGTAGCCTGACTGCCATTAGGTGTCGAGATGAGATCCTCAGACCCCTTGTGAGACCATATGCTGGTGTGGTTGGCCCTGTGTTCCTCCTAATTCAAGACAATGCTAGACCTCATGTGGCTGGAGTGTTTCAGCAGTTCCTGCAAGAGGAAGGCATTGATGCTATGGACTGGCCCGCCCGTTTCCCAGACCTGAATCCAATTGAGCGCATCTGAGACATCATGTCTCGCTCCATCCACCAACGCCACGTTGCACCACAGACTGTCCAGGAGTCGGCGGATGCTTTAGTCCAGGTCTGGGAGGAGATCCCTCAGGAGACCATCTGCCACCTCATTAGGAGCATGTCCAGGCGTTGTAGGGAGGTCATACAGGCACGTGGAGGCCACACACACTACTGAGCCTCATTTTGACTTGTTTTAAGGACATTACATCAAAGTTGGATCAGCCTGTAGTGTGGTTTTCCACTTTAATTTTGAGTGTGACTCCAAATCCAGACTTCCATGGGTTGATAAATGTGATTTCCATTGATAATTTTGGTGTGATTTTGTTGTCAGCACATTCAACTATGTAAAGAAAAAAGTATTTAATAAGAATATTTCATTCATCCAGATCTAGGATGTGTTATTTTAGTGTTCCCTTTATTTTTTTGAGCAGTGTATTATTGATGGCTGAGCACAGACTGGATTCAAACAGACATCATAGATAGTGGATGTTGATAATACTAGAACTAAGGGTTGAGTAGCTATCGCTTCAGCTTGTTTATTCATTATCTGTACCACAGTACCGGGCACTGTACTGGAAGTTAAAACGCAGGCACACATTCAGGAAAATGAAGGACTGCTTAATCCTGCATTAGTTGAAGCCTTACATGGATAGATACATTGGGTGTTTTTCAAATGCAACCCTATTCCCTGTGTAGTGCAATACTTTTGACCAGGGCGGATAGGGAATAGGATGCCATTTAGGACCATCAATGTCCTGAAAGGACTCAAAGCAACAAGTCCCAGTTGATTTGAACGAATAAGGACATGCAGTGCCATTGGGAACATTCAGCCTGCAGGTTGGGCGACAGCTAAGGACAGCTAAAGGAGAACTGAGGGGGTTTCTGGTTATTGGGTCACAATGACCGTCTTCAAAAACGTTTGAGGCACAATCAATCAATCAGCACCCCACTCCTCTTTCCCAAAATAGTTTGAAGGAATCAGATTGAATTAGAGAAAGGCCTCGGATAGGAGGGCATACTCAAAAGAGAACTCAGCAGTGCTTGCCATTGAGTTTTATTGACAGTTGATGTTCAGCTCAGCAGTCAAATTTGACTTATGCTT
This sequence comes from Oncorhynchus keta, assembly GCF_023373465.1. NCBI lineage: Eukaryota > Metazoa > Chordata > Actinopteri > Salmoniformes > Salmonidae > Oncorhynchus > Oncorhynchus keta. The sequence continues at coordinate 65,066,046 of NC_068430.1, read as the reverse complement.
TAGAACACGCACAGTGATGGTGGGTGGATAGGGGTGTGTGAGTACAGGTGTACATATAACAGGGTGCATTCCATTCTGCCCCGAGCAGAAATCGAACCAGCAACCTTCTGCACAACAACACACTACTCAAAGCCAATTGCTTAGCCAAGAGAGCAAGATACCTGTTCATCACTTTTTGAGCAACAGTTGGCTTTAGGGCACAGGGAAGGTGGCTTTAGATCACGTGAACACATGCACTACCAGCTCATACCTACCTACCACACCACTCATGACTTGTTCTTTCTACGTGAGAGTCATGAACATTATTAACGGTGTATGTTTACTAACCCTAAAACTAGAGGTCAACAGTGGTCGACCACAGGAGGTTGGTGGCACCTTACTTGGAGAGATGGAATCATGGTAATGGCTGGAGCTGAATTAGTGAAATGGTATCAAATACATCAAACAAAAATTAAACAAATAAAAACACATGGTTTCAGCCACCTGACTGGCGCAGTGATCTAAGGCATTGCATCGCAGTGCTGGCTGTGCCAATAGAGTTTCTGGGTTCAAGTCCAGGATTTGTCGTGACCGGGAGACCAATGGGGCAGTGGACAATTGACCCAGCGTCGTCTGGGTTAGGGGAGGGTTTGGCCCGGCAGGGATGTCCCTGTCTCATCGCGTTCTAGCGACTCCTGTGGCAGGCTGGGCGCTGACACGGTCCCAGTTGCATGGTGTTTCCTCCAACACATTGGTGCGGCTGGCTTCTGGGTTAAGTGGGCATTGTGTCAAGAAGCAGTGCGGCTTGGTTGAGTTGTGTTTCGGCTCTCGACCTTCGCCTCTCCTGAGTCCGTACGGGAGTTGCAGCGATGAGACAAGACTGTAACTACCAATTGGATACCACGAAATTAGGGAGAAAAAGGGGTAAAAGTATGATGCCATTCCATTCGCTCTGTTCCTAGCAATTTTATGAGCCGTCCTCTCCTTAACAGCCTCCACTGTGGTCAACCCACACATGCTGATGGCCTTTCACCCTGGAGGTGGGGTGGGGTGGATGATTGGTATGGACCTGCTTCAATACTCTATACACTCAATCTCCCTTGCATGCCATTGAGGACAGGTGGTAGAAGGGGAACAGGTGCAGCTACTGCTAGATGGGCACGGTAGAGTGGTGGCAGAGGCTTTTGTCTGACTCTTGGGCCGATGACAGATGTGCAGTGTTTTGGCACAAGAGAAGGGCAGGACAGACGCACTATGAACCTCACCTCAGACTCACCCCTGACTTAAACACAGGTTAGTCCCGCAGGGATTACAAACAAGCAGTACTATTACAACTGCTAAAAACTGTAGACATCATTAAGACGCCATTAGGCAGCGATAACATGAATGTGGATGGAAGGTGATGAACTGCACAATGTGCCTGAGGTACTGTATCTCGGCCCAAACTTGGCATTGTAACCTCCTCTTATTGAAGGTTAGTCCCATGAAGCTCAGCTGGTAGAGCATGGCGCTTGTAGCGCCATGGGTTGTGGGTTTGATTCCCATGGGGGACCGGTATGAAAAATGGATGAAAATGTATCTGCCCACTACTGTAAATCGGTCTGGATAAGAGTGTCTGCTAAATGACTCAAATGTAAATGAGCCGTCAACTGGCTGGAGGTAGAAATTGCCCCTAACCACGTCTTAAAAAGCCCTCTAATAGAGATCACTGCTCTCACTGCAGCAAAACAACCAGGCAATTACATGCAATTCTGGTAATAACATGGTGTGATGGCACAGCATGAGCAGCAAATATACAGAACAAATAAATTATACTCATTTGCAAACCCATGCTGCTTTCAAAGGTCAAGTAAGGGAGGAGGACATATGAAAGTGAAGCACAAGGGTTATTCCCTAGTCCATTTTCAGAGTGATGCCCCGGTCAGCTATGCTCTGCACATAGAAACAGTGCTGTTTACCCTGCCTCTGCTCTCTGTTCAATCATCATTTGATCTAATGAAGGGGTTGTGCTCCAGGTTAACACAAGCGCTCTCTCTCATGGCCAGATGGGTTCGTGTTTCACTCTGCCAATCCACTTGCCCGTTTAAGGAGCTGGCTTGTGTCTCCTGGCATCGCCATGGAGACTGGCGAGAGAGGTGAGATGAAAGGATAAAGGAGGGAGAGTGCGGTCAGTAGTGCCAAATGTTGGGTCAAAGCCTGTATCAAAACACACATTGACTTGGACACTCTGAGCACAACTAGGACCGTGATGTGAACACATTTCAAATCAAATCAAATGTTATTTGTCACATGCGCCGAATGCAACCGCTGTAGGTAGACCTTACAGTGAAATGCTTGCTGACAATCCCCTAAACCAACAATGCAGTTTTAAGAAAAAAAGTGATGAGTATTTACTCAAATAAACTGAAGTAAAAAAAAATATATATAAAAGAATGAGAAAAATAGAAACTGAAGAGCAGCAGTAAAATAACAATAGTGAGGCTGTATACAGGGGCTACCAGTACAGAGTCAATGTGCAGGGGCACCGGTTAGTCGAGGTCATTGAGGTAATATGTACATGTAGGTAGAGGTAAAGTGACTATGCATGGATAATAAACAGAGAGTAGCAGCAGTGTAAAAATGGGGAGTGTGGTGGGGACAATGCAAATAGTCCAGGTAGCCATTTGATAAGCTGTTCAGGAGCCTTATGGCTTGGGGTAGAAGCTGTTATGAAGCCTTTTGGACCTAGACGTGGCGCTCCGGCACCGCTTGGCGTGTGGTAGCAGAGAGAACAGTCTATGACTAGGGTGGCTAGGGAGTCTTTGGCAATTTTTTGTGCCTTCCAGATTTCCAGGTCAAAAATAGGGTTGTTCTTGCACTACAATTATGTTTGAATGTGCAATGTTTTAGTTTTACCCAAAGACAATTGTCTAATTGGCTGTGTTTTTACACAAAACATGATTCAAGGGCCTCCCGAGTAGCGCAGCAGGCTAAAGCACTGCATCGCCGTGCTTGAGGCGTCACTACAGACTCGGGTTCGATCCCGGGCTGTGTCTTAGCCGGCTGTGACTCGGGAAACCCATGAGGTGCATTGGCCCAGCGTCGTCTGGGTTAGGCGAGGGTTTGGCCGGCCGGGATGTCCTTGTCCCATCACGTGACTAGTGACTCCTGTGGCTGTCCTGGCACAGGTATGCTGACACGGTCGCCAGTTGTACGTACGCCGTTTCCTCCGACACATTGGTTGCGGCTGGTTTCTGGGTTAAGCGAGCAGTGTGTCAAGAAGCAGTGTGGCTTGGCAGGGTTGCGTTTCAGCGGAAGCATGTCTCTCGACCTTCGCCTCTCCCTAGTCCATGTGGGAGTTGCAGCGATGGGACAAGACTGTAACTACCAATTGGATATCAGAAAAAAACATACTATAGCAAACAGTGGGGAATAACAATCTTGCATTCGCAAGTCTGACACACGACCTCAATCCCATGAATCAATTTCTTGGATGTATGCCATGGTGTGCTTTCCAATGACTATGTAGCTACAATATAGCTGGAATCGGCTATTTCTGAATCCACGATTAAAAGATCCTCTGGTCAAGGACAGACAGAGAGCTACTCAAAGTCAACCGACATTCAGTTTGAAACTCTTCAACAGTATCTAAAAGCCACTTGTATAACTCAATCATTCCACTAAGCTGCCATTCTTGCCCACATTTTCCTTTGAGTCTTCAGCAGAGAGTTTAAATGGGATTTCTCTTTGAAGGTGTCTCCTATTTGTCTCAATTCATCCCTGACCTATCGGGTATGGGTTATTTGTTATAATAAACTGGATGGTTCGAGCCCTGAATGCTGATTGGCGGACAGCCGTGGTATACCATGGGTATAACAAAACATGTATTTTTACTGCTCTAATTACATTGGTAACCAGTTTATAATAGCAATAAGGCACCCCAGAGGTTTGTGGTTTATGGCCAATATACCATGGCTAAGGGCTGTATCCATCCACTCCAGATTCGTCTGTCGGACTGCCAGATGGTGAAGCGTGATTCATCACTCCAGAGAACGCGTTTCCACTACTCCAGAGTCCAATGGCAGCGAGCTTTACAGCACTCCAGCCAATGCTTGGCATTGCGCATGGAGATCTTAGGCTTGTGTGCGGCTGCTCGGCCATGGAAACCCATTTCATGAATCACTTGTGCTGACATTGCTTCCAGGGGCAGTTTGGAACTCTGTAGTGAATGTTGCAACCGAGGACAGACGATTTTTACGCGCTACGCGGTTCAGGACTCGCCGGTCCCATTCTGTGAGCTTGTGAGGCCTACCACTTCGCGGCTGAGCCATTGTTGCTCCAGGACGTTTCGACTTCACAATAACAGCTCAAGCAGGGCAGAAATTTGACAAACTGACTTGTTGGAAAGACGTCACTGAGCTCTTCAGTAAATCAAATATAAAATCAAATAAAATTTATTTATATAGCCCTTCGTACATCAGCTGATATCTCAAAGTGCTGTACAGAAACCCAGCCTAAAACCCCAAACAGCAAACAATGCAGGTGTAAAAGCACGGTGGCTAGGAAAAACTCCCTAGAAAGGCCAAAACCTAGGAAGAAACCTAGAGAGGAACCGGGCTATGTGGGGTGGCCAGTCCTCTTCTGGCTGTGCCGGGTAGAGATTATAACAGAACATGACCAAGATGTTCAAATGTTCATAAATGACCAGCATGGTCGAATAATAATAAGGCAGAACAGTTGAAACTGGAGCAGCAGCAGTCAGGTGGAATGGGGACAGCAAGGAGCCATCATGTCAGGTAGTCCTGGGGCACTGTCCTAGGGCTCAGGTCCTCCGAGAGAGAGAGAAAGAAAGAGAGAATTAGAGAGAGCATATGTGGGGTGGCCAGTCCTCTTTTGGCTGTGCCGGGTGGAGATTATAACAGAACGTGGCCAAGATGTTCAAATGTTCATAAATGACCCAGCATGGTTGAATAATAGTAAGGCAGAACAGTTGAAACTGGAGCAGGAGCATGGCCAGGTGGACTGGGGACAGCAAGGAGTCCTCATGTCAGGTAGTCCTGGGACATGGTCCAGTAAAGCCATTCTACTGCCAATGTTTGTCTATGGAGATCGCGTGGCTGTGTGCTCGGTTTTATACACCCATCGGCAACGGGTGTGGCTGAAATAGCCGAATCCACTCATTTGAAGGGGTGTCCACATACTTTTGTACATATAGCGCAAATCTTGGCTATGGGGCTGAGAATCAGTCGGATTGTTTATAACTTATCAAATCAACTGTCGTCGCCCAGTGACACCTGCTTTTGTCATAGAGACATGCTTTATTTTCTCGTGCAGAGGTTTGGCGTGAGTGTGCCCGCGCATGCTCGCGTTCTTGTGCTTACGTGAAGTAGGTGACATTCTGTGTTTGTGTTGTATTGGAAAGGGTCTGTCTTTGCAGGGCAGGACAATTCCCTATTTTAAGCAAACCAGATGGCACCATTTAAAAATATATGTATTTACAGATAACCAAGGGAAAACTCCAACACTCAGACATAATTTACAAAAGAAGCATTTGTGTTTAGTGAGTCCGACAGATGACCAGGGATGTTCTCTTGATAAGTGCATGATTGGACCATTTTCTTGTCCTGCTAGCCATTCAAAATGTAACGTGTACTTTTGAGTGTCAAGGAAAATGTATGAAGTAAAAAGTAAATTATTTTCTTTAGGAATGTAGTGAAGTAAAAGTAAAAGTTGTCCAAAAATAGAAATAGTAAAGTGAAGGACAGATACGAACAAAAACTACTTAAGTAGTACTACACCACTTGGTGTGTGTGTGTGTGGAAGATCCTGCTCTTTGGATCAGAGCCTGTTGAATTTGGATTGGGCCAAAGTCGTAAGAACCTCAAGTAGGGCACGAGGGCCCTCTCCACAGAGAGAGAAACAGAAAGTAAGGCACTACGAGGAAGGTAGGGCACGAGGGCCCACTACAGAGGGAAAGACAGAAAGTAAGACACTACGAGGAAGGTAGGGCACGAGGGCCCACTACAGAGGGAAAGACAGAAAGTAAGGCACTACGAGGAAGGTAGGGCACGAGGGCCCACTACAGAGGGAAAGACAGAAAGTAAGGCACTACGAGGAAGGTAGGGCACGAGGGCCCACTACAGAGGGAAAGACAGAAAGTAAGGCACTACGAGGAAGGTAGGGCACGAGGGCCCACTACAGAGGGAAAGACAGAAAGTAAGGCACTACGAGGAAGGTAGGGCACGAGGGCCCTCTCCACAGAGAGAGAAACAGAAAGTAAGGCACTACGAGGAAGGTAGGGCACGAGGGCCCACTACAGAGGGAAAGACAGAAAGTAAGACACTACGAGGAAGGTAGGGCACGAGGGCCCACTACAGAGGGAAAGACAGAAAGTAAGGCACTACGAGGAAGGTAGGGCACGAGGGCCCACTACAGAGGGAAAGACAGAAAGTAAGGCACTACGAGGAAGGTAGGGCACGAGGGCCCACTACAGAGGGAAAGACAGAAAGTAAGGCACTACGAGGAAGGTAGGTCACGAGGGCCCACTACAGAGGGAAAGACAGAAAGTAAGGCACTACGAGGCAGGTAGGGCACGAGGGCCCACTACAGAGGGAAAGACAGAAAGTAAGGCACTACGAGGAAGGTAGGGCACGAGGGCCCACTACAGAGGGAAAGACAGAAAGTAAGGCACTACGAGGAAGGTAGGGCACGAGGGCCCACTACAGAGGGAAAGACAGAAAGTAAGGCACTACGAGGCAGGTAGGGCACGAGGGCCCACTACAGAGAGAAAGACAGAAAGTAAGGCACTAAGAGGAAGGTAGGGCACGAGGGCCCACTACAGAGGGAAAGACAGAAAGTAAGGCACTACGAGGAAGGTAGGGCACGAGGGCCCACTACAGAGGGAAAGACAGAAAGTAAGGCACTACGAGGCAGGTAGGGCACGAGGGCCCACTACAGAGGGAAAGACAGAAAGTAAGGCACTAAGAGGAAGGTAGGGCACGAGGGCCCACTACAGAGGGAAAGACAGAAAGTAAGGCACTAAGAGGAAGGTAGGGCACGAGGGCCCACTACAGAGGGAAAGACAGAAACGGGCCTAATATCCACCTATTAACCATGGATATGCTGCTATCATTCCCTCCCTTTATTTCTCTCTCCCTCTTTCTTTTACTCCTGTGCTCATGCATTAAACCATAATACTTGGGTAGCAATTCGATATATTTTATGGAACAGAGATATTTACGTAGAAATGATATGGTAGAATGGAAATTACACAGTGATAATTAATTACTTGTTTGTTTATTTAAGCTTCACTAAAACAGAAGAAAACATTTCAATGTTAAGATTTAATCCATGGCCTCTTAACGACTAATAGTCATTAGGCCTATACTGTACATCATCAGGTCCCACTGTATTTGAAGTGCATCTTATGAAGGCTTCATAAAGCATTTATCTAGACTTGCACTGCATAAAAGGGTCACAAATCATCTAGAACCGTATTTCATGCTCTATAAAATATTAATAAATGCGAGCAAATAAATGGTTATGTCACACAGTTATTCCACATAGTGAATCTTTCTAGAGCACGAAATATATGGTTGCAGATGATTGTAGTGCTTATTGTTGTGCTTATGAAGCCTATATGAAGGCTTCATGAGATGCACTTCAAATAAAGCGGGACCCATCATCATATAGTCACTACATAGTCACTTGTTAGATACGACTGCATTGTTGGAGCTAGGAGCACCCGCAATTACATCTGCTAAATATGTCTATGTGACCAATACAGTTTGATTTGATTTGATAAGTCATGTGTTAATTATTTTGAGGTAGAAGCTTTGTTATCATTCATATCCAGTCTTAATGCAAACCTGTATTGAGTGATGCACAGTTATGTGGTTCCCCCCTCTATCTGTTCGAAGGAGAGTGGGAAAGAGGGGGATATACAAATCTAATCAAAGTTTATTGGTTACGTACACAGTTTAGCAGATGTTATAGCGGGTTCTGTGAAACGCGTATGTTACTTGCTCCTAACAATGCAGTACAATGTCAATCAAGTACACAGATATTCATAAATGATTACAAAAAAGTACTGACAAAATAGACGGAGGGGAGGAGGAGTGAAGGGAACGTGATGACGAATTTCTGAGCTACCATGGGTTTCTCGCTAAGACATTCCAGGGTTATCAGAGCCACAGGAAAGAAAAGTGGTTCATGTATTCATATGTGATATGCACACGGATGCTCTCCTGTTGATCAGAGCTAGGGCCGCGACTGAAATGGCATCCTGTTGCCACGTCGGACACACCCCTGGCCTTCTGATGGTGCTGTCATCAGGGATCAATAGGTGCTTTCAGGGGATACGGGAACGAAAGGAGGATGCATTCCGTCAGTAAAGAAAAGGGGGATTTATTCATTCATTTCATCTTGTAGAATACCTGACTGGTTTGTCTATTTATTTCATGACGGAGCATGCAGAAATGAAGTCCACTAGAGAAGGGAGATTAATTGGTAATTGGTTAACCGAGAACTAAATTGCAGTGATTAGATCCACAGGGGTTACCTTTTCCTATATATTTACTTCATTCAGGCATTGTATACACTGCTGGTATAAAATGCTCACACAAACTATACTAGATTATGTATGCTGTCATGACTGTCCTGATCAGGTCAGGTTACAGGAGACCACAACCCTACAGAGGAGGAGAGATCTAGGGGTCTGAAGATGTGGGGGTTTTATGACCCCTCACGCCCCTGGTAAATCTTAGGCCACAGACAAATTCCTTTGTCCTGTTACTATGGAGAACCAGCCTCAGAACATTAAACATGAAATAAAGGGACTTTGGAACAATGGTTTCCGTCAGCCACAATGGTGGTCATGACGATAGATGGAATATGAAAATGTATGTCATTTTTGTTTAGTTATTAAAGGTTAATAGATGATGGTATTACGAAAACATTGTAACGTCAACAGTTTACGTAGTATATGTTTGGTGTTTATACATTGTACGTTGTATGGAAAATGTCCAAATCAAAGAGAATGTTTTGGTAAAGATGAAATGTGAAGTTAGTTGTCTAAAATTGGATTTCAGTAAAATCTAGACCTTGCCTCTTAACTAGGTATGCCCAGAGAATTGCCCTAAAGGCGGTTACGCCCACTTCTGACAAGAGGGTATAATACCTGTGAGTAAAGAATTTACAGATAAGACTACGTGACCCAAGCTGCAGCCGAGGTCTAAAAAGTCAACAAACCCAAAATGCAACACAAGTTTGAAGACAAAGAATAAAAAGGAAAGCTGACAAATTCACCCAAATGTAAATTTCTCTCGTGTACTTTCTCTTTTTCTCTCTCTTTTAAATCCTCATTTTGGGTAACACGTGCCATAGTGTGTTGGCCCGTTATCTTCTCACGACTCTCAAACCCGCATGCGGGAGCGTAACGTAGCCTCAAACTAATTAGCATAACGCAGCGGACATAAATCTTCCTGGAAAATCTTCCTATTCATGAAAATCACAAATGAAATATATTGAGACACAGCTTAGCCTTTTGTTAATCACACTGACACTGTTTTCAAAATATGCTTTACAGCCAACGCTAGACAAGCATTTGTGTAAGTTTATCATGGCATAATGCTATGGCTAGGCTCTGCTGGCAGCAGGCAACATTTTCACGAAAATAAGAAAAGCAATCAAATTAAATATTTTACCTTTGAAGAACTTCAGATGTTTTCACTCAGGAGACTCCCAGTTAGATAGCAAATGTTCCTTTTTTCACAAAATATTATTTTTGTAGGCGAAATAGCTCCGTTTGTTCTTCACGTTTGGCTGAGAAATCGACCGGAAAATGCAGTCACTACAACGCCAAACGTTTTTCCAAATTAGCTCCATAATATCGACAGAAACATGGCAAACGTTGTTTAGAATCAATCCTCAGGGTGTTTTTCACATATCTATTCGATAAAATATCCGTCGGGACAATTGGTTTCTCATAAGAAGCGATTGGAAAAATGGCACTTGCTAAATGTGGTCCCTTACGGCTATTCTTCAACATGAATGCGTAAAAAGACATCACAATGCTGTAGACACCTTGGGGAATACGTAGAAAACGTAAACTCATTCGTAGCTCATTCACAGCCATATAAGGAGTCATTGGCATGAGGCGGTTTCAAAAAATGCGGCACTTCCTGATTGGATTTTTATCTGGGTTTCGCCCTGTAACATCAGTTCTGTTGCACTCACAGACAATATCTTTGCAGTTTTGGAAAGGTCAGAGTGTTTTCTATCCAAAGCTGTCAATTATATGCATAGTCGAGCATCTTTTCATTACAAAATATCTTGTTTAATACGGGAACTGCCCCTAAAGTTCTAATCAATAGCCTAGAATGTGTTTTTGTGTATGTGTACCTTTTATCATCATTTTAGCTTTCTAGTAAATAAATACTCAACTAAGATTGGTGTGGTACGAACTCATTGGTGAGGCCAGGGTCCGTGCAGATTCCCCGATTATGCGACGCTCCGAAGGAGACTGTAGAGGTAACTGATTAATTAGCGGCTGTTGTAAAATCGATATTCTGATATTGTTTGAGTTAATTTGGGAAATAGAAACTCAATAAAAAATTATTTTCCCATGGTGCCCCAGGTTAATGAGTTAATAATTGCTTGATTCAGTTAACACATTAACTAATACAACGTCACGACAATGCATTGCAGCAAGCTTCCAAGCCTCCGTCAAAGACTTTCACTTGATGACAACAACAAGGGACTTGTAGTGTACTACTTTTGACCAGGGCCCTATGTTTAAAGGGAATACTGTGCCATTTGGGACGTAACCCGGGACTCAAACCCATACATGAAGTTAGCCCTGTGTCACAGCAGGCAGCTGAGTTATCACTTCCCCTGACTCCTTCTGATGTCTCTACACCACCATGTTCACACCCAGATCACGTTCCCCTGAACCAATTGAAATGCAATCCATTCACAGGTTTTAGCCGGCTCCTCTATCTCTTTACAAATTTGATCTACAAATTCCACAGACACCCCTACTTTCTTCCAAAGGATGCCTTCTGAGCGCAAAGTTAGGAAAGTTAATTCCAGGGCCAGCTCACAAGTGGATGTACAGCTATTACTGTAGTCTCTCAGATTGATTTCCGTCTGTGTATTATGTCCTGTGTATTGGCACATGGGGCCTGATTGCTTCTATTTTCCTGGGGGACAAATGGAGGGACATGAGGGATAGGAGCTTCATTGTCACAGGGATCCGCTGTGGCTTTTAGCCAATCACTGAAATGCCATAGTGAAGCTCTTCATCACGTTGTGACAGGTGGAGGGACAGGTGTGATTGGAGAATGAGTGAAGGGCTGATGAAGAGGATTGTAATAAACACCGAACTAGAATGATTCTGTTTCTATGGTAATAACTCTGGGCGGGATGTAGGGAGAGACACAGCAAGACACAGCACACAGTTGGCTAATTCAACTTTAATTCGTGGTAGGTGCTCACAGAGACAGGTGTGATTGATGAATAAGTAAAGGGCTGATAAAGAGGACTGTAAGAACTTTGAGATGGTGGTGGGTTGGACCGCAACAGAGCAAACAGTTGTCTAATTCAATCTGCCAGGCATTTTTCCCTCCTAGGCCTTAACCACATGATGGAGAGAAGTCTCACAAAGCCATGATCGGAGCCACAGTGGAGAGTAATGTTGGTGAGAGGGAGGAGGGAGACAGATACTGTGTGTAGGCGAGGGGAAGTAGGTAGTGGAGGTAGATGGAAGGGGGGTTCTGGGGCTGTGAGTGAGAGATAGATAGATAGATAGATAGATAGATAGATAGATAGATAGATAGATAGATAGATAGATAGATAGATAGATAGATAGATAGATAGATAGATAGATAGATAGATAGATAGATAGATAGATAGATAGATAGATAGATAGATGACAGTGTGTTTGATCTGGTACCCAGCAAGGTGCCTGTTAACGCTCTTCCCCGCTGTGAGGACACAGGCGCTGGTCGGCCAACCCTGTGGGGAGTGCAGAAAATCGTTTTAGATGTTTAATCTCTTTGTACGCTTGGTTTAAGGCGTGCTGTTGTTGAACCTTCGTTGTCAAAGACGATATGTTTCATAAGAGAATATGTGGTGTGACTTAAATCTTACATCCAACCAATGGTCAGTATTCTGCCATCTACCTCACCTCTTTTGGGTTAGATCATCGGTTGCCAATTGCGTCATTTAGAATCTATTTACCTATGTTTTACCTATGCATTTACCTAATTTACATATTTACTTTCATCTAATTTGTGAAGCTAATGCACGTATTTACAGTGCAATTCCATACAGCTGCATTGTAAACTATAGGAACATTTAAAATGGGTCAAGAAGGGATCAAATTGTACTTCATCCAAATCTTTCTGATTTTTATTCCTTCCTGACAAGTTATTCAATGGCACAAAGTCTGCCTCATGTGAAAGCCAATTGAGTGTTGAATACTGAGTGTGGGGGATCATTTAGTCAGCAGCAGGCTTTCATTAGCATGCATTGCTCTGGGACTTGGATGACTAGTCAAGCTGCTTTCTGGGTAAGACAACACATCTGCTACACCTGGCATCCTCTTACCAAGTCTTCTGTCAGTGTGCCACCTACACACACACACACACACACACACACACACACACACACACACACACACACACACACACACACACACACAGACGCACATGGACACACACACACACGCAACCTTGGCACACCTCTACATTCAAGGTGAACAAACTGTGGTTGGACTCGTCTATTCAGACAAGACCATGGCAAAGAAGCCCTTTATGTGAGTGAAACCATTTGCACGTGGCCCGTTGAGAGTAATGATGACGAGACAAGGCTCCTGGCTGTGTCTTTTGGTTCAACTCCAGGACTTTCAGTGGGATTGGATAAGGCTCTTGGCTATTGGAGAAGAACAATGGAGGAGGAACGAAGGCAATAGAATAGTGCAATGTTCAGAGAAACGCAACTGCAGACGTCTTAACAGTCATCAGACAAGTCACAAATCCAACTTCGATGGTGACCTGCTAACCTAACAGTGGCTCAGCTCGTGGTTCAGTGGACCAGACCAAGTCCAGACTAAGACCATCAAAGTACGACCAGAGCGAAAGAGACAGAGCAGCATAGATTAGCATACACACACACTACCCATATTTTTTAGATGCGGCGCGAGCCTGAGTCACCAGAACTGACGTTAGTTCCCGAAGCCGCAGAGGGTTGTGTGTGTGAGCAACATGTGACCATGCCAATGTAATTCCTTAGCACGTGGGTGTCTGGAGGCCACAGTTTCCCAGGCCTGTGCCCAGCCTCTCCCGACCTACCTGTCAGATAATATACATATACAGGACTGTGTGGGACGGCTAATTCGAAAGGATAGCTCCCTTCAACTCAAAGCAGGGTAATATCTAAATCTGCATTTTATTTGGGAACACACAATTTCACAATGACATATTTTCTAGAAAATATGAGCCAGATACTGATTCATCTAGACAGGAGGTTTTGATTGAAAGGTCGGGTGAGATGGTTCAACATACCCACTGGGCACAGAAGTCAATTCAACGTGTATTCCATGTTGGTTTCACGGCATTTGAAATGACGTAGGAACAACGTCGATTCAACCATTGTGGCGGTATTGGAGAGTGGTTTCACGGTTCTCTGCCCTTGTACATCGCGTTCTTATTGTTGTGGCTTTTTCTGGACAGCAGGGAGGTTTGGGAGTCAGGAATCAGGGATACAGAGAACACATTGCAGCAGTTATTTATGTATATATTTGATTTTATTTGTTAGGATTAGTCTTGCTTTTAGTGGATTTTCACAGAGAATTACAGAACTGGAGCCAGCACACACACACACACACACATCTTTTTTAAAATATATATACGAAACTCCCTTGATGAATTTTTATGTGCATGCCAATTGTGATCACTTTCCTCCATAAGTACAACAATCTGACTGGTATGATTAATACATTACAGTGTGAAGGACAACATATAATCAGTTCACTGAGAAAAAACATATATTAATACACTACAATGCCAATGGACTGCAAGAGTAACTCTATTCAAATGTCTCCTTTGACCGGCTATTATATTACTTCAATTCATTATCAGTAAACGGCCATCTATTGTATGGAAATCCACTATAATGTGGTGGTTCTGACTGCATAAAGGACTTCTGACAGCCTCGCCAATATGCCTCAAGCGTTTGTGGGTGAAGCACCTGTCAGTTTAAAGGCAAACTGACAAAGCCGTGCTGAAATACATCAGACTGTATGGTCATGGTAGAGTATAGAGGGGAAGGATACTGGAGACTGGAGGTTTTATTATCTGAGGTGATGTCAAACTGTGCATGAGCAGCAAACAAAGGAGAATTTCTGAGTCTTCTGAGAGCAGCCGGAGGATTGTATTCTTCCTTACAATCAGGTTAGGAGGACAGTGTTCAAGCATACCCACAATGGGGGAGGCCTACTGCAGAAAGAAACATTGTTCTTGCACCTTTCATGAGGTAATCATAGCAGGTTTAGTCAGACAATTCTGACTGACAATTGTAGCTATGTGCGACCTGTACAGCCTTGCAAGACTCAACTGACTGTAAACACATTTTTGCATAACAACAGCTACAAATGCAAAGAGGAAGTATTTTCCAGTAAACTGCCGAAACAAAATCAAAAACAGGATACTTCCTCCTTCCTAAGCGTTTCCCATCACTCAGCACTCAACTGGCTTCCACGTTATTAATCAGGATATTCATTCCTTCAGTGTAAAAGGGAGGCGGGACGTGCAGACAGACCGACACAGACATGACAGTCTGGATGGGTTACATGTTTAGGTCTGGAGTGATGCCAATGTCTCGTTAATCCAGAAGCCTTTTGATGACAAGCCCTGCCATAACAATGATCCTCCCCACCTCATCTCCTCAAACAGCCTGGACACATCGATTACGTGTCCAAATTATAAGTGTTTCTATACTATGTCATTGTTTCCTGTTGTTTCTACCCATAAACCTCTTTAATTCTATGAAACTTCCCTCATCTTTTAAAAGCTGGTTTTCATACCCGAAAGGTGAAGCCATATCGGGAATGGTGCAAAAGGGTTTTAAAGAACAGTTATGTCGATATGATATAAGTGCATGAGCTGTGAATGGTGAACTTCCCGAGCAGGAAATAGAGACAGGTATTCTGTCACTCAACTGGCGGGAAGGAGCATCAGAGAGTTGATAGAAGTGGAATGTAACACATCTTGTCTCATTTTGTCTCATCTTCAGAGGTTTCCTATACACAGCTGCACTACTAGGACCAGAGTGGTGGAGAGAGCAGTGTCCACACAGACACATTCATACACACAAACAAAGGTGAGTAAAGAGTTAATCACAGCCCTTTCTGTGTCCTCACCTGTTTTTACTTGTTCGTCTTTAGGCAAAATAAAAACTCATTTGTATACAAAATATATTTGCATGTATATTTGTATATGTATATATTCTTATCCCATTCATTTACTTTGATTTGTGTGTATTGGGTAGTTGTTGTGGAATTACAAGTTAGATATTGCTACACTGTTGGAACTAGAAGCGCAAGCATTTCGTTACACTCGCAATAACATCTGCTGTGTATGTGACCAATACAATTTGAACCACTCTAATTCTAAATGAATGTACAGTTAGTACTACTCTGCCTTCAGAAATTATTCACACCCCTTCATTTTCTATCCAACTGTTGTGTTACAGACAGCATTGGAAATGGATGTCAAAGTGAAATAACGTTTTTAGAATGTTTTACAAATTAATTCAAAATGAAAAGCTGAAATGTCTTGAGTTAATAACTATTCAACCCCTTTGTTGTGGCAAGCTTAACTAAGTTCAGAAGTAACAATGTGCTTTACAAGTCGTATAATAAGTTACATGGACTCACTTTGTGTGCAACAATAGTGTTTAACATCATTTTTGAACAACTACCTCATCTCTGTATCCCACACATACAATTATCTGTAAGGTCCCTCAGTCATGCAGTGAATTTCTGTAACGTATAAGCAGGTAGTCAGGAAGCAGGTGCAGAAGGTGAGTTTAATAATAATAAACATGAAGAAAATACAAAACAGCAGCGTACTGAACGTCACTAAACCAATACTGCTTGATGACTGAGTATGAAGGGAGATTAATCAGGGTGGTGATGAAGTCCAGGTGTGCTTAACGATGGGGAACAGGTGTGCGCAATGATGGTTGCCAGGTGCGCGCAATGTGGGTTGCCAGGGCAGAGGAATTTGTCAACAACAACTAGAATAGTGGTAAAACAATCAGAAAGGAGACGATCCGTTACAAAGTTTATGGACAAGATGTGACCAAGGCCGCTGATGAGTACATACCGAACATGAGTTGACATAGAGGGCCACGTCCTGGGCCACCAGTATTTATTGGAGAGGGATTGGATGGTGCGGGAGATACCTGGGTGTCCAGCGGCGAGGGATTTGTGTGCCCTTTAGGGCAGGTGGCAGGAGTGGGTTCCCTCTCCAGAACCCCTCTCCAGAGCTGACGTGGAACCATAGGGTACAGGAAAGCAAGTCCTAAGAGGTGAGTCTCATCTTTGACCAGGAGATGACAGGGTTAGGAAGTTGGACCAGTGGTTAGTAGACTGGAAACGTTGAGCGCTGGAGAGAGGGAGCAGGAGTAGGAGTGACAATTTCAAACCTAGATTCAACCACAAAGACCAGGGAGGTTTTCCAAAGCCTTGTAAAGAAGGGAACCTATTGGTACATGGGTGAAAATAAAAAAAGCAGACATTGTATATCTCTTTGAGCATGGTGTTAATAAACCCAATCACTATGAAGATACAGGCATTCTTCCTAACTAACTCAGTTGCTGGAGAGGAAGGACACTGCTCAGGGATTTCACCATGAGGCCAGTAGTGACTTTAAAACAGTTACAGATTTTAATATCTGTGATAGAATAAAAAATTAGGATGGATCAACAACATTGTAGTTACTCCACAATATTATAAAACATGCATCCTGTTTGAAATAAGTCCCTAAAGAAAAACCACAAAAGAAATTGGCATATAAATTCACTTTATGTCCTTAATACAAAGTGTTATGTTTGGAGCAAATCCAACACAACACATCACTGACTACTGCTCTTCATATTTTCAAGCATGGTGGTGGCTGCATCATGTTATGGGTATGCGTGTCATCAGCAAGGACTAGGGAGTGTTTTAGGATCAACATAAATGGAATAGAGCTAAGCACAAGCAAAATCCTAGCGGAAAAGCTGGTTCAATATGCTTTCCAACAGACACTGGTAGACAAATGCACCGTTCAGCAGGACAATAACCTAAGACACAATGCCAAATATACACCGGAGTTGCTTTCCAAGATGACATTGAATGTTCTTGAGTGGCCTAGTTACAGTTTTGACTTACATCTGCTTGAAAATCTATGGCAAGACATAACAATGGCTATAGAGCAATGATCAACAACCAACTTGACAGAGCTTGAAGAATTATAAAAATAATAATGTTCCAATATTGTACAATCCAGGTGTGCAAAGCTCTGAGAGACTAACCCAGAAAGACTCACAGCTGTAATCGCTGCCAAAGGTGATTCTAACATGTATTGACTCAGGGGTATGAATAGTTATGTACATTAGATAATTCTCTATTTAATTTTCTATAAATGTGCTAACATTTCTAAAAACATGTTTTCACTTTGTCATTACTGAGTATCGTGTGTAGATGGGTGAGAAAATAATTATATTGAATCAATTTTGAAGTCAGGCTCTAACACAACAAAATGTGGGATAAGTCAAGGGGTATGAATACTTTCTGAAGGGCACTGTACGTTTGGTAAGCAAAGCTATCAAAGCTCACTCATTCCAATAACTGTTCATTATGTGTTCCAGATATGGTATCGCCCAGCAGTCTCCTGTCTGAAGAGCAGTTCCAGTGCGCTATCTGTCTGGATGTGTTTACTGACCCAGTCTCCATCCCATGTGGACACAACTTCTGCAAGGCCTGTATCAAAGGATACTGGGATAGCACAGATCTGTGCCAGTGTCCCCTGTGTAACAAGATATTCCACAGAAGACCTGAACCAGATGTCAACAGAACACTCAAAGGAGTTGCTGAGCATTTCAAGGGATTGAGAGTGAGAGACAGAGAGGATTCCGCTGCAGAGCCCGGAGAAGTGGTCTGTGATGTCTGCACTGGCAGGAAGCGCAAGGCTCGGAAGTCCTGCCTTATTTGTCTGACCTCGTACTGTGACACTCATCTGGAGCATCATCAGATAGCCCCAGCCCTGAAGAGACACCAACTGATCGACCCTGTAAAGAACCTTGAATACAAGGTATGTAAGAAACACAACAAACTCCTCAAGCTGTTCTGTCGGACTGACCAGACATGTGTGTGTCAGTTCTGCTCAGAGACTGACCACAAGGCTCACAACAGCATACCTCTGGAAGAAGAATGTGACCAAAGGAAGGCTCAGCTTGGGAAGACAGAGGCAAAAGTGAAGCAGATGATTCAGGAGCATCTGCAGAAGGTCAAGGAGATCAAACACTCAGTAGATCTCAGCAAGAGACACACTGAGATGGATATATTTGGCAAAGTGCAGGTTTTCACCGCTCTAGTTCACTCCATTGAGAGATTTCAGGCTGAGCTCATTGGTGTGATTGATCAGCAGCAAGAAGCTGTGGACAGGTGGGGTGAAGGTCGTATTAAAGAACTGGAGCAAGAAATCACTGAGCTGAAGAGGATAAGCTCTGAGCTGGGGCAGCTCTCACACACTGAGGACCATCTCCAACTCCTCCAGAGCTCCCCGTCCTGGTGTCTCTCAGTAAAGACCAAGAACTGGTCTGAGATCAGTGTTCAAAGCCACCTGCGCATGGGGTACATGAAAAGAGCTGTATCTCAGCTGGAGGACAAACTGATGAGTAAGGTAAAGAAATTTCATAATGAGATGGAGAATGAGCTGAGGACGTTGTGTGAAGCTAAGACAAAGAAGATTCAGCAGTATGCAATGGATGTGACTCTGGACCCTGATACAGCACATCCGGAACTAATCCTGTCCGTGGATGGGAAACAAGTGAGGTGTGGGGATCAATCACAGAATTTCTTGAGGAACCCAAAGAGATTTACTTATACATACAGTGTCCTGGGGAAGGAAGGATTCTCCTCAGGGAAATCTTACTTTGAGGTACAGGTGAAGGGGAAGACTGAATGGGATTTAGGAGTGGCCACTGAGTCGATCAATAGGCAGGGGTGGTTACCACTGAGCCCTGAGGATGGACTCTGGACTTTTGGCCTGGATACAGATAATGACTACGTGCCTAATGACCCCGAAGTACACTACTACCTGAAAAAGAAGCCCCAGAAGGTGGGGGTGTTTGTGGATTATGAGGAGGGCCGGGTCTCCATTTATGATGTGGATGCCACAGCCAGATCTCACATCTGCTCTTTCACTGGCTACAAATTCACTGAGAAACTCTATCCATACTTCCACTGTGGGTATCCTGATGGTAAAAGAAACGTAGCTCCACTGGTCATCTCTCCTGTCAGTCACATGACTGGCCCAGTGCTCGGGGTGTGAGTCGATATAAACAAATAGTTGCTTGTTTTTTTTTTAGGATGAGGATACAGTGACTTAGTAATTCTGGCCTTCATTCCTGTATATTGTGTGTACTCTGATGTAGCTAATCTCAAGATATAAATGTATCAATGCAACTGTTTCTCTCATTTTTCTTGTGAAAATAAAGAAAAAGTAATGTTCTTCCCTAAACTGTGTGTGTTGATCTGTCTCTGTATGTTGGATTGATGGCTGAAGGAAAATGCCAAAGGAGAGTGGGGAACATCATTCCTGGCATTGCTAATTGAACTGATCCGATCTGGTCTGACGGGAACAGCAAGCAGGTGTGCATTCCCCGCAAGGCGGGTGGCCCCGGGCTCTGGGGGCCCCAAACCCCTTCTCCCCATATAGCATATGAACATGTCATAAGCCATGGCCAAAATGTTTAGAATTACAGGTAATTAGGTGTAAAACTGCAACATTTTCTCTCAGCCTCATGGCAAAATGTGTAGAATAGCAGTGAATTATCTTTAAAAATGCTTAATTCTCTGAGCCTCATTGTAAAATCAAATCAAATTTTATTTGTCACATGCGCCGAATCCAACAGGTGTAGTAGACCTTACAGTGAAATGCTTACTTACGAGCCCCTAACCGACAGCGTAGTTTTAAAAAAAACGGGTAAGAATAAGAGATAAAAGTAACAAGTAATTAAAGAGGAGCAGTAAAAAACAACAATATATACAGGGGGGTGCCGGTACAGAGTAAATGTGCGGGGGCACCGGTTAGTTGTAGGTAGAGTTCATTAAAAGTGACTATGCATAGGTGACAACAGAGAGAGGCAGTGATGGTGAGAGGGGAGTGGGTGGCAATGTGAATAGTCTGGGTAGCCATTTGACTAGATGTTCAGGAGTCTTATGGCTTGGGGGTAGAAGCTGTTTAGAAGCCTCTTGGACCTAGATTTGGCGCTCCGGTACAGCTTGCCATGTGGTAGCAGAGAAAACAGTCTATGACTAGGGTGGCTAGTGTCTTTGACAATTTTCAGGGCCTTCCTCTGACACCGCCTGGTACAGCGGTCCTGGATGGCAGGAAGCTTGGCCCCAGTTATGTACTGGGCCATTTGCATTACCCTTTGTAGTGCCTTGCGGTCGGAGGCTGAGCAGTTGCCATACCAGGCAGTGATGCAACCAGTCTCGATGGTGCAGCTGTAGAACCTTTTGAGGATCTGAGGACCCATGCCAAATCTTTTCAGTTGGGGGAATAGGTTTTGTCGTGCCCGCTTCACGACTGTGATGGTGTACTTGGACTATGTTAGTTTGTTGGTGATGTGGACACCAAGGAACTTGAAGCTCTCAACCTGCTCCACTGCAGCTCTGTCGATGAGAATGGGGGCGTGCTCGGTCCTCTTTTTCCTGTAGTCCACACAATCATCTCCTTAGTCTTGATCACGTTGATGGAGAGGTTGTTGTCCTGGCACCACCCGGCCAGGTCTCTGACATCCTCTCTATAGGCTGTCTCATTGTTATTGGTGATCAGGCCTACCACTACTGTGTCATCGGCAAATTTAATGAAGGCGTTGGAGTCGTGCCTGGCCATGCAGTCATGAGTGAACAGGGAGTACAAGAGGGGGCTTGGCAAGCACCCCTGAGGGGCCCCTGTGTTGAGGATCAGCGTGGCAGATGTGTTGTTATCTACCCTTACCACCTGGGTGTGGCCCGTCAGGAAGTCCAGGATCCAGTTGCAGACGGAGGTGTTAATTCCCAGGTTCCTTAGCTTATTGATGAGCTTTGAGGGCAGTATGGTGTTGAACGCTAAGCTGTATTCAACAGCTATTGACAAGTTGGTCAACAGTGACCGACTATTATATTACTTCAATTCATTATCAGTAAACGGCCATCTATTGTATGGAAATCCACTATAACGCAGTGGTTCTAACTGCATAAAGGACTTCTGACAGCCTCGCCAAAATGCCTCAAGCGTTTGTGGGTGAAGCACCTGTCATTTGAAAGGCAAACTGACAAAGCTGTGCTGAAATACATCAGACTGTATGGTCATGGTAGAGTATAGAGGGGAAGGATACTGGAGACTGGAGGTTTTATTATCTGAGGTGATGTCAAACTGTGCATGAGCAGCAAACAAAGGAGAATTTCTGAGTCTTCTGAGAGCAGCCGGAGGATTGTATTCTTCCTTACAATCAGGTTAGGAGGACAGTGTTCAAGCATACCCACAATGGGGGAGGCCTACTGCAGAAAGAAACATTGTTCTTGCACCTTTCATGAGGTAATCATAGCAGGTTTAGTCAGACAATTCTGACTGACAATTGTAGCTATGTGCGACCTGTACAGCCTTGCAAGACTCAACTGACTGTAAACACATTTTTGCATAACAACAGCTACAAATGCAAAGAGGAAGTATTTTCCAGTAAACTGCCGAAACAAAATCAAAAACAGGATACTTCCTCCTTCCTAAGCGTTTCCCATCACTCAGCACTCAACTGGCTTCCACGTTATTAATCAGGATATTCATTCCTTCAGTGTAAAAGGGAGGCGGGACGTGCAGACAGACCGACACAGACATGACAGTCTGGATGGGTTACATGTTTAGGTCTGGAGTGATGCCAATGTCTCGTTAATCCAGAAGCCTTTTGATGACAAGCCCTGCCATAACAATGATCCTCCCCCACCTCATCTCCTCAAACAGCCTGGACACATCGATTACGTGTCCAAATTATAAGTGTTTCTATACTATGTCATTGTTTCCTGTTGTTTCTACCCATAAACCTCTTTAATTCTATGAAACTTCCCTCATCTTTTAAAAGCTGGTTTTCATACCCGAAAGGTGAAGCCATATCGGGAATGGTGCAAAAGGGTTTTAAAGAACAGTTATGTCGATATGATATAAGTGCATGAGCTGTGAATGGTGAACTTCCCGAGCAGGAAATAGAGACAGGTATTCTGTCACTCAACTGGCGGGAAGGAGCATCAGAGAGTTGATAGAAGTGGAATGTAACACATCTTGTCTCATTTTGTCTCATCTTCAGAGGTTTCCTATACACAGCTGCACTACTAGGACCAGAGTGGTGGAGAGAGCAGTGTCCACACAGACACATTCATACACACAAACAAAGGTGAGTAAAGAGTTAATCACAGCCCTTTCTGTGTCCTCACCTGTTTTTACTTGTTCGTCTTTAGGCAAAATAAAAACTCATTTGTATACAAAATATATTTGCATGTATATTTGTATATGTATATATTCTTATCCCATTCATTTACTTTGATTTGTGTGTATTGGGTAGTTGTTGTGGAATTACAAGTTAGATATTGCTACACTGTTGGAACTAGAAGCGCAAGCATTTCGTTACACTCGCAATAACATCTGCTGTGTATGTGACCAATACAATTTGAACCACTCTAATTCTAAATGAATGTACAGTTAGTACTACTCTGCCTTCAGAAATTATTCACACCCCTTCATTTTCTATCCAACTGTTGTGTTACAGACAGCATTGGAAATGGATGTCAAAGTGAAATAACGTTTTAGAATGTTTTACAAATTAATTCAAAATGAAAAGCTGAAATGTCTTGAGTTAATAACTATTCAACCCCTTTGTTGTGGCAAGCTTAACTAAGTTCAGAAGTAACAATGTGCTTTACAAGTCGTATAATAAGTTACATGGACTCACTTTGTGTGCAACAATAGTGTTTAACATCATTTTTGAACAACTACCTCATCTCTGTATCCCACACATACAATTATCTGTAAGGTCCCTCAGTCATGCAGTGAATTTCTGTAACGTATAAGCAGGTAGTCAGGAAGCAGGTGCAGAAGGTGAGTTTAATAATAATAAACATGAAGAAAATACAAAACAGCAGCGTACTGAACGTCACTAAACCAATACTGCTTGATGACTGAGTATGAAGGGAGATTAATCAGGGTGGTGATGAAGTCCAGGTGTGCTTAACGATGGGGAACAGGTGTGCGCAATGATGGTTGCCAGGTGCGCGCAATGTGGGTTGCCAGGGCAGAGGAATTTGTCAACAACAACTAGAATAGTGGTAAAACAATCAGAAAGGAGACGATCCGTTACAAAGTTTATGGACAAGATGTGACCAAGGCCGCTGATGAGTACATACCGAACATGAGTTGACATAGAGGGCCACGTCCTGGGCCACCAGTATTTATTGGAGAGGGATTGGATGGTGCGGGAGATACCTGGGTGTCCAGCGGCGAGGGATTTGTGTGCCCTTTAGGGCAGGTGGCAGGAGTGGGTTCCCTCTCCAGAACCCCTCTCCAGAGCTGACGTGGAACCATAGGGTACAGGAAAGCAAGTCCTCCGCATCCTGGTCCCTAAGAGGTGATTCTCATCTTTGACCAGGAGATGACAGGGTTAGGAAGTTGGACCAGTGGTTAGTAGACCGGAAACGTTGAGCGCTGGAGAGAGGGAGCAGGAGTAGGAGTGACAATTTCAAACCTAGATTCAACCACAAAGACCAGGGAGGTTTTCCAAAGCCTTGTAAAAAAGGGAACCCATGGTACATGGGTGAAAATAAAAAAGCAGACATTGTATATCTCTTTGAGCATGGTGTTAATAAACCCAATCACGATGAAGATACAGGCATTCTTCCTAACTAACTCAGTTGCTGGAGAGGAAGGACACTACTCAGGGATTTCACCATGAGGCCAGTAGTGACTTTAAAACATTTACAGATTTTAATATCTGTGATAGAATAAAAATTAGGATGGATCAACAACATTGTAGTTACTCCACAATATTATAAAACATGCATCCTGTTTGAAATAAGTCCCTAAAGAAAAACCACAAAAGAAATTGGCATATAAATTCACTTTATGTCCTTAATACAAAGTGTTATGTTTGGAGCAAATCCAACACAACACATCACTGACTACTGCTCTTCATATTTTCAAGCATGGTGGTGGCTGCATCATGTTATGGGTATGCGTGTCATCAGCAAGGACTAGGGAGTGTTTTAGGATCAACATAAATGGAATAGAGCTAAGCACAAGCAAAATCCTAGCGGAAAAGCTGGTTCAATATGCTTTCCAACAGACACTGGTAGACAAATGCACCTTTCAGCAGGACAATAACCTAAGACACAATGCCAAATATACACCGGAGTTGCTTTCCAAGATGACATTGAATGTTCTTGAGTGGCCTAGTTACAGTTTTGACTTACATCTGCTTGAAAATCTATGGCAAGACATAACAATGGCTATAGAGCAATGATCAACAACCAACTTGACAGAGCTTTAAGAATTATAAAAATAATAATGTTCCAATATTGTACAATCCAGGTGGGCAAAGCTCTGAGAGACTAACCCAGAAAGACTCACAGCTGTAATCGCTGCCAAAGGTGATTCTAACATGTATTGACTCAGGGGTATGAATAGTTATGTACATTAGATAATTCTCTATTTAATTTTCTATAAATGTGCTAACATTTCTAAAAACATGTTTTCACTTTGTCATTACTGAGTATCGTGTGTAGGTGGGTGAGAAAATAATTATAATGAATCAATTTTGAAGTCAGGCTGTAACACAACAAAATGTGGGATAAGTCAAGGGGTATGAATACTTTCTGAAGGGCACTGTACGTTTGGTAAGCAAAGCTATCAAAGCTCACTCATTCCAATAACTGTTCATTATGTGTTCCAGATATGGTATCGCCCAGCAGTCTCCTGTCTGAAGAGCAGTTCCAGTGCGCTATCTGTCTGGATGTGTTTACTGACCCAGTCTCCATCCCATGTGGACACAACTTCTGCAAGGCCTGTATCAAAGGATACTGGGATAGCACAGATCTGTGCCAGTGTCCCCTGTGTAACAAGATATTCCACAGAAGACCTGAACCAGATGTCAACAGAACACTCAAAGGAGTTGCGGAGCATTTCAAGGGCTTGAGAGTGAGAGACAGAGAGGATTCCGCTGCAGAGCCCGGAGAAGTGGTCTGTGATGTCTGCACTGGCAGGAAGCGCAAGGCTCGGAAGTCCTGCCTTATTTGTCTGACCTCGTACTGTGACACTCATCTGGAGCATCATCAGATAGCCCCAGCCCTGAAGAGACACCAACTGATCGACCCTGTAAAGAACCTTGAATACAAGGTATGTAAGAAACACAACAAACTCCTCAAGCTGTTCTGTCGGACTGACCAGACATGTGTGTGTCAGTTCTGCTCAGAGACTGACCACAAAGCTCACAACAGCATACCTCTGGAAGAAGAATGTGACCAAAGGAAGGCTCAGCTTGGGAAGACAGAGGCAAAAGTGAAGCAGATGATTCAGGAGCATCTGCAGAAGGTCAAGGAGATCAAACACTCAGTAGATCTCAGCAAGAGACACACTGAAATGGATATATTTGGCAAAGTGCAGGTTTTCACCGCTCTAGTTCACTCCATTGAGAGATTTCAGGCTGAGCTCATTGGTGTGATTGATCAGCAGCAAGAAGCTGTGGACAGGTGGGGTGAAGGTCGTATTAAAGAACTGGAGCAAGAAATCACTGAGCTGAAGAGGATAAGCTCTGAGCTGGGGCAGCTCTCACACACTGAGGACCATCTCCAACTCCTCCAGAGCTCCCCGTCCTGGTGTCTCTCAGTAAAGACCAAGAACTGGTCTGAGATCAGTGTTCAAAGCCACCTGCGCATGGGGTACATGAAAAGAGCTGTATCTCAGCTGGAGGACAAACTGATGAGTAAGGTAAAGAGATTTCATAATGAGATGGAGAATGAGCTGAGGACGTTGTGTGAAGCTAAGACAAAGAAGATTCAGCAGTATGCAATGGATGTGACTCTGGACCCTGATACAGCACATCCGGAACTAATCCTGTCCGTGGATGGGAAACAAGTGAGGTGTGGGGATCAATCACAGAATTTCTTGAGGAACCCAAAGAGATTTACTTATACATACAGTGTCCTGGGGAAGGAAGGGTTCTCCTCAGGGAAATCTTACTTTGAGGTACAGGTGAAGGGGAAGACTGAATGGGATTTAGGAGTGGCCACTGAGTCGATCAATAGGCAGGGGTGGTTACCACTGAGCCCTGAGGATGGACTCTGGACTTTTGGCCTGGATACAGATAATGACTACGTGCCTAATGACCCCAAAATACACTACTACCTGAAAAAGAAGCCCCAGAAGGTGGGGGTGTTTGTGGATTATGAGGAGGGTCGGGTCTCCATTTATGATGTGGATGCCACAGCCAGATCTCACATCTGCTCTTTCACTGGCTACAAATTCACTGAGAAACTCTATCCATACTTCCACTGTGGGTATCCTGATGGTAAAAGAAACGTAGCTCCACTGGTCATCTCTCCTGTCAGTCACATGACTGGCCCAGTGCTCGGGGTGTGAGTCGATATAAACAAATAGTTGCTTGTTTTTTTTTTAGGATGAGGATGCAGTGACTTAGTAATTCTGGCCTTCATTCCTGTATATTGTGTGTACTCTGATGTAGCTAATCTCAAGATATAAATGTATCAATGCAACTGTTTCTCTCATTTTTCTTGTGAAAATAAAGAAAAAGTAATGTTCTTCCCTAAACTGTGTGTGTTGATCTGTCTCTGTATGTTGGATTGATGGCTGAAGGAAAATACCAAAGGAGAGTGGGGAACATCATTCCTGGCATTGCTAATTGAACTGATCCGATCTGGTCTGACGGGAACAGCAAGCAGGTGTGCATTCCCCCGCAAGGCGGGTGGCCCCCGGGCTCTGGGGGCCCCAAACCCCTTCTCCCCATATAGCATATGAACATGTCATAAGCCATGGCCAAAATGTTTAGAATTACAGGTAATTAGGTGTAAAACTGCAACATTTTCTCTCAGCCTCATGGCAAAATGTGTAGAATAGCAGTGAATTATCTTTAAAAATGCTTAATTCTCTGAGCCTCATTGTAAAATAAAATCAAATTTTATTTGTCACATGCGCCGAATCCAACAGGTGTAGTAGACCTTACAGTGAAATGCTTACTTACGAGCCCCTAACCGACAGCGTAGTTTTAAAAAAAACGGGTAAGAATAAGAGATAAAAGTAACAAGTAATTAAAGAGGAGCAGTAAAAAACAACAATATATACAGGGGGGTGCCGGTACAGAGTAAATGTGCGGGGGCACCGGTTAGTTGTAGGTAGAGTTCATTAAAAGTGACTATGCATAGGTGACAACAGAGAGTGGCAGTGATGGTGAGAGGGGAGTGGGTGGCAATGTGAATAGTCTGGGTAGCCATTTGACTAGATGTTCAGGAGTCTTATGGCTTGGGGGTAGAAGCTGTTTAGAAGCCTCTTGGACCTAGATTTGGCGCTCCGGTACAGCTTGCCATGTGGTAGCAGAGAAAACAGTCTATGACTAGGGTGGCTAGTGTCTTTGACAATTTTCAGGGCCTTCCTCTGACACCGCCTGGTACAGCGGTCCTGGATGGCAGGAAGCTTGGCCCCAGTTATGTACTGGGCCATTTGCATTACCCTTTGTAGTGCCTTGCGGTCGGAGGCTGAGCAGTTGCCATACCAGGCAGTGATGCAACCAGTCTCGATGGTGCAGCTGTAGAACCTTTTGAGGATCTGAGGACCCATGCCAAATCTTTTCAGTTGGGGGAATAGGTTTTGTCGTGCCCGCTTCACGACTGTCATGGTGTGCTTGGACTATGTTAGTTTGTTGGTGATGTGGACACCAAGGAACTTGAAGCTCTCAACCTGCTCCACTGCAGCTCTGTCGATGAGAATGGGGGCGTGCTCGGTCCTCTTTTTCCTGTAGTCCACACAATCATCTCCTTAGTCTTGATCACGTTGAGGGAGAGGTTGTTGTCCTGGCACCACCCGGCCAGGTCTCTGACATCCTCTCTATAGGCTGTCTCATTGTTATTGGTGATCAGGCCTACCACTACTGTGTCATCGGCAAATTTAATGAAGGCGTTGGAGTCGTGCCTGGCCATGCAGTCATGAGTGAACAGGGAGTACAGGAGGGGGCTTGGCAAGCACCCCTGAGGGGCCCCTGTGTTGAGGATCAGCATGGCAGATGTGTTGTTATCTACCCTTACCACCTGGGTGTGGCCCGTCAGGAAGTCCAGGATCCAGTTGCAGAAGGAGGTGTTTAGTCCCAGGTTCCTTAGCTTATTGATGAGCTTTGAGGGCACTATGGTGTTGAACGCTAAGCTGTAGTCAATGAATAGCATTCTCACATAGGTGTTCCTTTTATCCAGGTGGGAAAGGGCAGTATGGAGTGCAATAGCGACTGCATCATCTGTGGATCTGTTGGGGCGGTATGCAAAATGTAGTGGGTCCAGGGTTTCTAGGATGATGGTGTTGATCTGAGCCATGACCAGCCTTTTAAAGCACTTCATGGCTGCAGACGTGAGTGCTACGGGTCGGTAGACATTTAAGCAGGTTACCTTAGTGTTCTTGGGTACAGGCACTATGGTGGTCTGCTTAAAGCACGTTGGTATTACAGACTCAGAAAGGGAGAGGTTGAAAATGTCAGTGAAGACACTTGCTAGTTAGTCAGCGCATGCTCGCAGTACATGTCCTGGTAATCCGTCTGGCCCTGTGGCCTTGTGAATGTTGACCTGTCTGAAGGTCTTACTCACATCGGCTGCGGAGAGCGTGATCACACAGTCTTCCGGTACAGCTGGTGCTCTTATGCATGTTTCAGTGGTATTTGCCTCGAAGCGAGAATATAAGTAGTTTAGTTCGTCCGGTAGGCTCGTGTCGCTGGGCAGCTCTCGACTGTGCTTCCCTTTGTAGTCTGTAATGGTTTGCAGGCCCTGCCACATCCAACAAGCATCAGAGCCGGTGTAGTGCGACTCGATCTTCGTCCTGTATTGATGCTTTGCCTGTTTGATGATTCGTCGGAGGGCATAGCGGGATTACTTATAAGCTTTTTGGGTTAGAGTCCCACTCCTTGAAAGCGGCAGCTCTATCCTTTAGCTCAGTGCGGATGCTGCCTGTAATCCATGGTTTCTGGTTGGGGTATGTATGAACGGTCACTGTTGGGATGACGTCATTGGTGAACTTATTGATGAAGCCAATGACAGATGTGATGTACTCCTCGATGCCATTGGAGAAATCCCGGAAAATATTCCAGTCTGTGCTCGCAAAAAAGTCCTGTACCTTAGCATCTGCTTCATCTGACCACTTTTCTATTGATCTAGTCACTGGTGCTTCCTGCTTTAATTTTAGCTTGTAAGCATGAATCAGGAGGATAGATTTATGGTTAGATTTGCCAAATGCAGGGCGAGGGAGAGCTTTGTATGCACCTCTGTGTGTGGAGTAAAGGTGGTCCAGAGTTATGTTCCCTATGGTTGGACATTTAGCATTTTGATTGAAATTAGCTAAAACTGATTTAAGTTTCCCTGCATTAAACCTCTTGGCACACCGATCCCTTTTGCGGGATCATTTTCGTCAACATCCAGTGAATTGCAGAGCACCAAATTCAAATTAAATTTAAAAAATATTTAATTTTCATAAAATCACAAGTGCAATACACCAAATCACATCTTAACTTGTCGTTAATCCACCCGGCGTGTCAGATATCAAAAAGGATTTACGGTGAAAGCAAACCATGTGATTATGTGAGGACAGCTCTCTCAGCAGACAAAACATTACAAACAGCTAGCAGCAAAGTAGATTGGTCACGAAAGTCAGAAAAGCAATAAAATTAATTCTTTAGCTTTGATGATCTTCGTGTTTTTGCACGCACGAGACTCCCAGTTACACAATAAATGTTTGTTTTGTTCATTAAAAGATTATTTTTATTTCCAAAAACCCCCATTTGGTTGGCGCGTTTTGTTTAGTAATCCCCAGGCTCGTGCAGGTCACGACGGGCAGGCAAACATTCCAGACAGTATCCGTAAAGTTCGTAGAAACATGTCAAACGTTTATTATAATCAATCCTCAGGTTGTTTTTACAATCAATAATCTATCATATTTCAACCGGATGGTAGCCTTTTCAATAGGAGAGAGAGAGAAAAGGTCTTGCTCCAGGCGCTCGCACAAGTCTGGGGACACCTAGCTATCCACTGACGCGATGTGATCATTCTCGCTCATTTTTCAGAATAAAAGCCTGAAACTATGTCTAAAGACTGTTCACACCATGTGGAAGCCATAGGGAAAGGAATCTGGTTGATATTCCTTTAAATGGAGGATAGGCTTGCGATGGAAAGAGAGGTTTCAGAATAACAGCACTTCCTGATTGGATTTTCCTCAGGTTTTCGACTGCAATATCAGTTTTGTTATACTCAGACAATTTTGACAGTTTTGGAAACTTTACAGTGTTTTCTATCCTAATCTGCCAATTATATGCATATTCTAGCTTCTGGGCCTGAGAAATAGGCAGTTTACATTGGGCACGTTTTTCATCCAAACATCAAAATACTGCCCCCTAGTCTCAAGAGGTTTAAAAGTCCCCGGCTACAAGGAGCACCGCCTTTGGGTGAGCGTTTATTTGTTTGTTTATGGCAGGAATACAGCTCATTCAATGCTATATTGGTGCCAGCCTCTGACTATGGTGGTATGTAAACAGCTACAAAGAATATAGGTGAAAACTCTCTCGGTAGGTAATGTGGTCTGTAGCTTATCATGAGAAACTCTACCACACAAGATGAGCAATGACTCGAGACTTCCTTAGATATCATGCACCAGCTGTTGTTTACAAAAATGAACCATAAGATGTTACAGTTTTTAATATCCCGTTGGTAGTTTAATCTGCCCAATAACTCGGCCATTTTATTGTTTAAAGATTGCATGTTTGCGAGCATAATTGAGGGGAGTGGGGGTTTATTAGATCGCCTCCTACTCCAGTGGGCCCTCCCTCCGGCCTCTCTTTCTTCGCCTCCTCTTCACGCAGATCACTGGGGTCGGGGCCTGTTCCCGAGGGAGCCGTATATTCTCCGCCTCTGGCTCGTGAAAGAAGAAAAAGGATTCTGCTGGTCCGTGGTGAGTAATTGCAGTCCTGATGTCTAGAACTATTTTTGGTCATAAGAGACGCTAGAGGCAACATTATGTACAAAAATAGTAAAAAATAAAAAGAATATGGCATTAGCCATGAAACTGCACATTTTGGGTTGGGGTGGAACTTGCTCAGAGCTTGGCAAACTGCACATTTTGGGTTGGGGTGGAACTTGCTCAGAGCTTGGCAAACTGCACATTTTGGGTTGGGGTGGAACTTGCTCAGAGCTTGGCAAACTGCACATTTTGGGTTGGGGTGGAACTTGCTCAGAGCTTGGCAAACTGCACATTTTGGGGTGGGGTGGAACTTGCTCAGAGCTTGGCAAACTGCACATTTTGGGGTGGGGTGGAACTTGCTCAGAGCTTGGCAAACTGCACATTTTGGGTTGGAACTTGCTCAGAGCTTGGCAAACTGCACATTTTGGGTTGGAACTTGCTCAGAGCTTGGCAAACTGCACATTTTGGGTTGGAACTTGCTCAGAGCTTGGCATACTGCACATTTTGGGTTGGGGTGGAACTTGCTCAGAGCTTGGCAAACTGCACATTTTGGGGTGGAACTTGCTCAGAGCTTGGCAAACTGCACATTTTGGGTTGGGGTGGAACTTGCTCAGAGCTTGGCAAACTGCACATTTTGGGGTGGAACTTGCTCAGAGCTTGGCAAACTGCACATTTTGGGTTGGAACTTGCTCAGAGCTTGGCAAACTGCACATTTTGGGTTGGGTTGGAACTTGCTCAGAGCTTGGCAAACTGCACATTTTGGGGTGGAACTTGCTCAGAGCTTGGCAAACTGCACATTTTGGGGTGGAACTTGCTCAGAGCTTGGCAAACTGCACATTTTGGGGTGGAACTTGCTCAGAGCTTGGCAAACTGCACATTTTGGAGTGGAACTTGCTCAGAGCTTGGGAAACTGCACATTTTGGGGTGGAACTTGCTCAGAGCTTGGCAAACTGCACATTTTGGGGTGGAACTTGCTCAGAGCTTGGCAAACTGCACATTTTGGAGTGGAACTTGCTCAGAGCTTGGCAAACTGCACATTTTGGGGTGGAACTTGCTCAGAGCTTGGCAAACTGCACATTTTGGGTTGGAACTTGCTCAGAGCTTGGCAAACTGCACATTTTGGGGTGGAACTTGCTCAGAGCTTGGCAAACTGCACATTTTGGGGTGGAACTTGCTCAGAGCTTGGCAAACTGCACATTTTGGGTTGGGGTGGAACTTGCTCAGAGCTTGGCAAACTGCATATTTTGGGGTGGAACTTGCTCAGAGCTTGGCAAACTGCACATTTTGGGTTGGGGTGGAACTTGCTCAGAGCTTGGCAAACTGCACATTTTGGGTTGGGGTGGAACTTGCTCAGAGCTTGGCAAACTGCGATATGCCACTGGACTGTTTGGACATGTTTTTGTGATGAGATGCATAGGCTTAAGTGATTTATTTAATGTAGATTGAGAGCTCTTTTTTAAAATAATTGTCATGCACATGGTAATCCCAGCTCATATGCATGTGGTACAAACCTGGGACCTGTGCCTTCCCGGACCTGTGCCTTCCCGGCACGATGGAACCAATGGGAATAGATTCAAAAGTGCAAACTGGTCACCTGACACATTGAATGTTAGCTAAATCAATCATATCTAAAGTATTTGAAATACAATAAATATGCAGGTTATGGACACTGATGTGACTTTGTGCCAGGCTTAATGTACCTTCAGAAAATATTGAGACCCCTTGACTTTTTCCACATTTTGTTGTGCTACAGACAGAATTTTAAATGTTTTAACATTAGATTTTCTGTCACTGATTTTCTGTCACACACAATACCCCATAATGTCAAAATGTAATTATGTTTAAAAAAAATACAAATCTGCAATATCTTGAGTCAATAAGTATTCAACCCGTTTGTTATGGCAAGCCTAAATAAGTTAATGAGTAAAAATGTGCTTAACACGAACAGGCACGTGTCAAAGCCGAGTTTGTCCGCTTATTTAATTTCCCAGTTGACTGCACGCATATCGCCTTACGCCCATCGTCTGTAGATGAACATGTATATTAAACATGTATATGTTAACAGGAATCATTTCCATTCATTGAATGTTCAGATCAGCTGTGATGCCCGTATGCGACTACTCAATGTATGGTCCAAGTGGCCAGGGTCTACGCACCACTCGTTCATTCTGTGCCACATCAGAGTAGGCCTGCGTCTAGAAGCTGGTGAGAGTGGAGGCTGGTGGCTTCTCGGTGAGTTATTTATTTGAAAGTGTATAATAGCCTATTAACCGTGCAAAACAATGTAACACAATGGTTAGGTGACCGGGGTTCTCCACTGAAAACGTGGCTTTCACCCCCTTTGCAGGTCCCCTAACAGCAGAACAAGGCCGGTTGTGGAGTGCACCATCGGACTACTGAAGGGCAGGTGCCGTCAGTTTTAAGTTCATTTGAGATTTGTAGATCACGGGTGCTTAAGTTACAAATGGGCTTCTTAAAACCTGCGTAAGCAAAGTTTTTTATGCTTAGTATCTTTTATGAAACGAACGTAAGCACACCGTCGGGAATGATCTTTCGACTAAGTTCAAGTATAAATCTAAGAACAGTTTTATAAATGAGGCCCCTGGTTGTCTGCTTTCTACCAGATACTGGGAGACATATTCACCTTTCAGCAGGATAATAACCTAAAACACAAGGCTAAATATACAACGGAGTTGCTTACCAAGAAGACAGTGAATGTTCCTGAGTGGCCTAGTTACAGTTTTGACTTAAATGGGCTTGAAAAATCTATGGCAAGACTTGAAAATGGTTGTCTAGCAATGATCAACAACACACTTGACAGAGCTTGAAGAATTCTAAAAAATAATAATGTGCAAATATTGTACAACTCAGGTGTGCGAAGCTCTGAGAGACTAACCCAGAAAGACTCACAGATGTAATCACCGCCAAAGGTGATTCCAACATGTATTGGTTCAGGGGGTTGAATACTAATGTAATTAAGATACTTAATATTAGTGTTACATTTAAAATTTAAAAAATGCTAATATGACATTGGAGTATTTTGTGTAGATATTTGACCAACAAAATAACGATTAAATCCATTTGAATCCCACCTTGACACACAACCAAATGTGGAAAAAGTCAAGGGGTGTGAATACTTTCTGAAGGCACTGTATATGAAAAGTCTGACCACACCTTGTCTAACTGACCCATAATATAACATAACAGCAACACTTACTATATCTGACGTATCAATGCACAGTGTGCCCACACTATACAGTAGAATGCCCTAGATGCAGTTGTTTGCAGTAATGACAAAGTTAAATAGCAGTGCACCAATTTCTAACAATTCCACACACATTAGAATGATAATGGTTCAGTTCCACCACAAAGTGAACTGCGGTGAAGGTGACCCATCTGTCAAGTCCACTAAATAGGGAAAATGTCATTATAATGCTGCACAGTGAGCCTGATAAGGGTTGGGTGACAAACACATTAGATGTGCGTTTCTGGGTCAGAGCCTACCTGTTCTTGTTGTTAATTGGGATCTTATTTAGGTCACTGAAACACTGGTGGAGAATGGACCAAGTTCTGTTACCTGATTCAGGGGTCACTGCAGAAGAAGAGAAGGACTTCTGCCGAGGAATTGATTGTTGGGGTCTTGTGTCTGAGTTTGACTCTGAAAAATGATGTTTATTTGAGCTAGATTACTGTAACAGTGGTTGAGATCTGCCCAAGATTCTGTTGTATGAGTCAGAGGGCACGGACTGCAGAAATGGAGCAGCATTTTCAAGGAATGGAGTTGTTGCGGTCGTGTGCCTGGGTTTGAGTATGAACATATGTTTTAAAAGGTAAGGCTGAACAGCAATGGTGTTCTTTTTGTTATTGGACTAGGTGGAATATAATGCAATGTGGGTCAGCAATGTAGGGTGAATTGCACAATATCACCTACACAGAGATGACTCACACCTACAAAAGGCCTCTTATGGCCATGCTGTAAGTGGGCTCTCCTACTGCTTGCTGATTTCACTGCATAATGGCCCTTACAAGGATGTCCTGCTGCTTTTTAAACAAATCCTTTCCTGGTGTACAATAACACACACCGCCACACACTGTGATACTTATCATAGCAAGCGGGGGGACTGTGTAATTATGGTTCAAACACAGACAAAAACAAATAATTCTGTTTATTTCAGCTTAGCACTGGCTGAATGTCTGCTGTCGTAGCCGGTTAACGTTAAAGAGTGTGTCTATGGCATCTGCTTGCCTGGAAAGGAGAGCCCAACAACTTTTTCATTAGACTGATTTCATCAGAAACAACAAATTGATGTGGCTCATCCTCGCTCGGTGATAAAGATGCTATGACTAAACACAGTACCTGTGCATCAGGAGAATTTGGGCCGAGGCTGAGCAGTAGTGAGGTGGATAAACCTCGTCTTTCCGGAATGTTCGGGCTGTTTCCAAGCTAATCTCACATGGCAGCTCGTCATGCGTGCCCTTGGCAGAGATGTGACGGGCCCAATAACACAGTATGTGGCATAACGGATCTGTCCCTGTCACATACCATTAGGGCCAATGCAGACTAGCAGCCAAGCCATCTGACTGCTGCTGTAGAGTCACACGCACGCGTACACACACACACACAGAAATAGGCACATGCATACACCAACACTGACTCAAGCACAAAAACACACACAGAAAAAAACAGGAGTCACACGCATAGCACGCATCACCACCGACACTTACATGCAGACAAACTAAAGGCGTTCAGACACACACACACAAACACTCTTGTCCTGTCAGTGGTGTAGTAGTGTGTGTGCCCAATGCCCACGCCCCACAGGCTCAGAGTGCCTTGGCCTTTGAGAGTCTTATGTCTGTAAATATCTTAGACTGTCTCAATTCCAGAGCTAAATCGATTGTAAACCGCATACATTAATTGATCTGATCTTCATTTGAATTCCCTCCAACACCAACATGAGTCATGAAGGTTATCTGTCAGGGTGTAGAGTGTTGTTTTGCTTGCTGCTTATTTCCTGTTAGCACAGCGATTCACACAATCAAATGTATTTATAACGCCCTTTTTACATCAGTAGATGGCACAAAGTGCTTATACAGAATCCCCCCTCCCATGCAAATGAACTGAATCCCAAAAAACATTTCCACTGCATTTCAGCCATGCCACAAAAGGACCAGCTGACATCATGTCAGTGATTCGCTCATTAACACAGGTATGAGTGTTGACGAGGACAAGGCTGGAGATCACTCTGTCATGCTGATTGAGTTTGAATAGCAGACTGGAAGCTTCAAAAGGAGGGTGGGGCTTGGAATCATTGTTTTTCCTCTGTCAACCATGGTTACCAGCAAGGAAACACGTGCCGTCATCATTGCTTTGCACAAAAAGGGCTTCACAGGCAAGGATATTGCTGCCAGTAAGATTGCACCTAAATCAACCATATATTGAGCCATCAAGAACTTCAAGGAGAGCGGTTAAATTGTTGTGAAGAAGGCGTCAGGGCGCCCAAGAAAGTCCAGCAAGCGCCAGGAACGTCTCCTAAAGTTGATTCAGCTGCGGGATCGGGGTACCACCAGTAGAGAGCTTGCTCAGGAATGTCAGCAGGCAGGTGTGAGTACATCTGCACGCACAGTGAGGCAAAGACTTTTGGAGGATGGCCTGGTGTCAAGAAGGGCAGCAAAGAAGACACTTCTCTCCAGGAAAAACAGGGATAGACTGATATTCTGCAAAAGGTACAGGGATTGGACTGCTGAGGACTGGGGTAAAGTCCGATTGTTTGGGGCATCCGGAAAAAAGCTTGTCTGGAGAAGACAAGGTGAGCGCTACCATCAGTCCTGTGCCATGTCAACAGTAAAGCATCCTGAGACCATTCATGTGTGGGGTTGCTTCTCAGCCAAGGGAGTGGGCTCACTCACAATTATGCCTAAGAACACAGCCATGCATAAAGAATGGTACCAACACATCCTCTGAGAGCAACTTCTCCCAACCATCCAGGAACAATTGTGACGAACAATGCCTTTTCCAGCATGATGGAGCACCTTGCCATAAGGCAAAAGTGCAACACAACATTGCTTAGAATCAAGGGTAACGGTGACAACATTGAGGACCTTTAAGGTTACAGTGACATATCCATAACTTGAGTGGAAACCAGATTGCATACCAGAGAGAATATAATAGACATCAGTTGATTATTGACACATTTTTTCCAACGCTTTTGATAAGCAGGGCAAAATAGAAATAGGCCTATAACAGTTAGGATCAGCTTGATCTCCCCTATAAATAAAGGATGAACAGTGGCTGCCTTCCAAGCAATGGGAACCTCCCCAGAAAGTAGAGACAGGTTAAAAAAGTTGGAGATAGGCTTGGTGATGATAGGGGCAGCAACCTTAAAGAAGAAAGGGTCTAAACCATCTCACCCAGATGGATATTTGGGGTCAAGTTTCAGGAGCTCCTCTAGCACCTCGGACTCAGTGACTGCCTTCAGGGAGAAACTTTGTAGCGGGGCAGGGGAAAAAGAGGGAGAAGCATTGTGGATAGTCACATTAGAAGGGGTGGGAGATGAGGAAATGTTGAACAGGCAAGGAGGCATGGCTGAGTCAAATAGGAATCCTGACATAATGAAGTGGTGATAAGAGCTCAGCCACATGCTTCTTGTCAGTAACAACCACATCATCAACTTTAAGGGACATGGGCAGCTGTGAGGAGGAGGGTTTATTCTCCAGGTCTTTAACCGTTTTCCAGAACTTCTTGGGATTAGACCCACAGAGAGAGAACTGCTCCTTAAAGTAACTAACTTTGGCCTTCCGGATAGCCTGAGTGCACTTATTTCTCATTTGCCTGAACGATAGCCAGTCAGATTGAGTATGCGTGTGTGGAGCCCTTCGCCCAATGCAATTCTTGAGTGGAGTGACTTTGCAAGATCACGGTCGAACCAGGGGCTGAACCTGTTTTTAATTCTCATATTCTTTACGGAGGCATGGCTGTTAACAATACCACTGAAAATA
This sequence comes from Oncorhynchus keta, assembly GCF_023373465.1. Classification (NCBI taxonomy): domain Eukaryota; kingdom Metazoa; phylum Chordata; class Actinopteri; order Salmoniformes; family Salmonidae; genus Oncorhynchus; species Oncorhynchus keta. Next base: position 65,027,578 of record NC_068430.1, on the reverse strand, counting down.
TCAAAAAAGAAGGTCCAAGCTTCTTCGACAGACGATCACGTCAGTGACTCAACCCACTGAACTCGAGTATAGGGGAAAAAGCCTGGCACGAAGTGACTCACCCCTTCTAGGGACAGCATGGAAGAGCACTAGTAAGCCAGTGACTCAGCCCCCATAATAGGAGCATGTTTAAATAGTGATGATGCCGTTGTAGCCCTATACCAAAAACAGGGACTATAGTCTGATCGCTATGCCACTGCTATGTTAAACATCTCCCGTCATCTCATTTTACCACTTGTCTTCTGATAAGGAATGAATTTAAGATGCTATTCTGCCTTTTGGCATCTCCATCTTGCAATTTCATTTTCTCTACAAATAAAACTTGTCTGAACAGATTTGCACATCATTGAGTAGATTAGTGGAGGGGCATCCAAGATAAACATTCAATATTCATACTCCATATCTAAAAGATCACACATTAACACACAATGCCTCCAGATCATTTCCATGCATGACAGCTTACAGTCAAATTGGGTGTGGCGGGGGGAATCTGGGGCCTGTAGTTTTTCCTGATCTGGTAACCTTACCAGGTAAAACTCCAGACCGTATACGGTATGACGTGATTAAACTGTTGTTTGTAAAAAGGTTTAATGTTGTAAAAAGGTTTAAGATGAGCTATGATGGGACCAGAGTTTATGTAGCTCAGAGGTCACATGGTTTTTAAAAAAAAACCTGGAAAAACTCCTGGCCTTGGGGAGGATGAAAACCCTGTGAAACTGCAGCAATCTTGTACTTGTTCATATTAATTATATTTCAAGAAGGGGGTCTCCTATACACAGACACAGAAAAAGCAACACAATTTGACAATACAACATGTATTCACAGTCTATGTCAGCTATTGTCTTTATTGATTCATTCCAGTTAATCATTTGGGGTTGAAAAAGTATGATTAGCCTAGTCAGCCCAAGTTTGAATATAAATCAAATTTGATCCCTTTCATATTTTCTCACAAACAAATGGGCTATAAATACACAACATTACGGCTTTGTTTACCCTTGCCAGAGGGAAAGGGCACATAGTAGGCTAGACTATGCAGCTGCTGTTGTTAGTAGCCTACACTTGATCAGACTGAAAAAATAGTCTTAATATCATAATCAAATATTGTAACAACTTTCATTGTCTGTTTATATGCCCCCTTTATTTTGCCAAACGGTTCTGACTTGGTGCGGAGGGAGAATAGCGTAAGAACAGTTAATGAGCAGTAAATGAGGCTAAAAGAGCTGTTTCGCTGCCAGACAAGGCTCCACCAGGTGTAGCAGTGGTAAGGTGTTGGCGTCACTCCTGTCAAAACTTGTCAATAATCAACTGATGTCTATTATATTCTCTCTGGCACGCACGCACACGCACACGCACACACACACACAGCCACACAGCCACATCATACTTAGCTTACGTTGATTGGACTAAATTGTTTTTGGTATCTTAGTTTTCACTGTACTAGACTAATAAGGACAGGTGATTTGATGATGTTGAAATGTTGAAGTTTAAATAGATCTGGAATAGTGGAGGCAGCTCCTGTTTTCCTTGCGACTAGCGGTAACACTCTGTGGTTCTAAATCAATAGTTGTTTAGTGGTCCAATAATGCCGGAAACATTAACTTGCTTGACCATGCTGTCGGTCATGTAACTGTCTGTTGCTGTTGGCTTCCCCAGTGGTTTTACCCATGCGCTGCTGCTGGTTCCTTGTTGAGTATGCACAACAGTGTCTCCCTCGCTGATTTCTATTACAGCTGCCTTGGCCTGCACTGCCCTCCATGCATTTTTCTCCGTCACCTCATATTGGCCAAATAAGCCTGTGCCTTGATTGTGTTCGGAGAGGGAACATGTTGTGCTGACATAACCTCCGGTTAAATAGTCTATTTACAACATGGGCCCATGAAAGACCCTCCAGTGGGTCAATACCAGGAGTCTGTCACCAATAAGACCTATTTGCTACACGCTGATAAAGGCTCTTTATCCGAAACATTGGTCAAATACAGTAAATCCACAGCAAGGAGAGGAGAGTGGGACTTTGTTTTACCCTAAGACATCCTATGGACCAAACGCAAATATGAAAGGATGTGGGCTCAGGAGCAACTATTTTAGCACAATGCTATTTCGACAAGCCTAAATATGGAACAGAGAAAGTAGAGGGGACCTGGGTCCGGCAGCCTTCCAGACACAACCTAATCCGTTTTAGAGAGCATATTGGAAGAGGACAGGGACAGTCAACCCATGTCACAAATCAAACACGAGTGACACTGGTGTTGAAGCCCAAAGAAAGGAGAAGTGGCTCAACCCAAACCAACCCCCGCAGAACATGGATAAGGTTTAGAAAAGGGCCTTGTTTCTCTGTCTTGAGTCAGAAATCTGCAGAGGATAACAAAGGGATAGAATGACATCAATACTGGCGTGTTGGTGTGAAACAAGCCAAAAGAGATCTACAGTGTTTATGGTGGAAGGCAACATTAGGTACAGTAGGATAGATTGTGTGAACCCCTATGACTTACTGTACTACCCATCCTTGCAAACATCCGATGAGCCATGCTAAGAATGCCATAATGTTGAGAAGACATGGGCCTGGCTAGAGTTGGATTACCGGATCAAATGACAGTGTTTGTTTTCTCAGGTAATTGTGCACATGGTGCTGCTTTCTGGAATTCTAACATACGAGGAGGGGAAAAACTAAGAGACTGTACTTAGGGAAGTCATATGGTGTAAATGACAGGACTTTGGACAAACAACAGCACATGTGACACAAAAGACCAAAACATTGGTTTAATGACATTTCCATATGAACAGTTACCGCTATACTACGATGAGTGGAAACCATTTTTTAAAATACATTTTTCCTTTATTTAACCAGGCAAGTCAGTTAAGAACATATTCTTATTTTCAATGACGGCCTGGGAACAGTGGGTTAACTGCCTGTTCAGGGGCAGAACGACAGATTTGTACCTTGTCAGCTCAGGGGTTTGAACTCGCAACCTTGCGGTTACTAGTCCAACGCTCTAACCACTAGGCTACGCTGCCGCCCCATGGCGGGTACATGTGAATACAATATAATAACAATTTGGAATCCGTCCAAGCACTAAACCTAAAATTAAGCCCATAGAGAATGGATTTTCCACCAATCTAGGTGGAATTGTCAAACCCATCATAGCAGATGCGTGACTGACGAGTTGAACATTCGGAAAAATGTTCACTAGAAGATGTCTATCTGATCGTGTTCCACTCCATGCCTGGATCTTTGATTACAAAATCATTTTCATTGAGGGAATTAGAGTTATTTCCTGATCAGAAAACTCGGGAAGATTGCGCAGTCAAGAGAATTTACTATTTTTTTAAAAGCGGGAATCCTTCATTGGTGGAACCACCGCATCCATTTGATATATTACAACAACAAATAAGTTACTGCAAACAACGAACACTTTTTTCCCCTCAAACATCATTGCATGTGCGAAAGAACAGCAGAATATGTTTGCTTTTTATTTAAAAAAATTAAAAACACGCTCATCCCACTCCTCTCCTCCAATGTTCTCCATTGCCCCAACAAAAACAATTACAAAGGCGATGGCGTGAACATGGCGCTGTTTCCCCAAATGCGGATTCAATCTTTAACTGGTGCAGGCTAATTCAGTGCCTCACATACACAATATAATATATGTCTATATATTGTTGGCCAAATATCACTGTTGCCATCTCCACTGTCTTCTTGTTGGGTTATGTTGTGTTTAGTGGAGGCCGGCTCATAATAATGGCTGGAATGGAGCGAATGGAATAGCATCAAGCACATGGAAACTGGGATGTATTTAATACCATTCCACTTATTCCGCTCTAGCCATTATCACAAGCCCGTCCTCCCGAATTCAGGTGCCACCAGCCTCCTGTGGTTGTGTTCCTCTCAGGGCTACAGACATAGACAGGGTCTTAGGGAATCATGGCACTAAACACGTCCACAGTACACAAGGGCTTTGAGCCAAGCGCCTGTCTATTTCGGATGCTGATAGGCAGCACTTTGATAATAGCACGTTATTATTTCCCTGTATCAACCAAGCCGGGTGCTAGGATCAGTTTCAATTATACTGTTTCAGATTGACAAGGACAGCCCAACATTTGCCCACAAAGTATTAACCAATTACATTGAAATGTATGTTCTTGTAATGATTGGAAAATGAAGGATTTTTGTAATGCATGTTCCTGTAAAGATTGAAGGAATTTAAAATGTTTTTTTGTGATGTTTCTAGCTAAGCAATAAGGCTCAGGTGGGTGTGGTATATGGCCAATATACCACGGCTTAGGGCTGTTTGTATGCATGACGCAATGCGGAGTGCCTGGATACAGCACTTGGCCATATACCACAAACCCCAGAGGTGCTTTAGTGCTGTAAACAAACAAACAACAAACAACAATTTTGCATCATGCCCGTGGTATTTGTATGATTTACCACAGCTTTCAGCCAATCAGCATCCAGGAGTCAAACTACCAAGTTTATAATGATAGTTAATTAATGTCCAAGTAATGACTATGGTGATTAAAAAGGATTAGAAAGTCTGTTGAAGGTTTTAGGTGATTGCAAATTAATGTTGCTGTGATCTTGATAATGATTGTAAATGAATGCTTGTGTAATTACCGAAGTAAATGGATGTCTGTCCAGCACTTGCACATGTAATGTTCCAGCTGAAGGAGCGCTAGAGCTTGACACACCTGGGTGCACGTGCAGCCTAATTGGGCTCTTCTATGCAGGGGGGCATGACAGCACAAAGACACCTGTTGTCATGCCTGCTCCCGCTTTTCCACCCTGGCGCTAGAGGGCGCCGGGCTCCCCAGCATTACGCACTCCTGCCACCATCATTACGCACAACTGCCGTCCCCCGTCACGTGCATCAGAGATTATTAGACTCACCTGGACTCAATCCCCTCTGTCATTACCTCCACTATATCTGTCTGTTCCCCGCTTCAGCATAGATTGTCTTATGTCCTCGTATACTCGTGAGCTGACACTGTTCCTGTCTTGTTTCATGTCTGTTCCTGATTAAATGTTTGACTCCCTGTACCTGCGTCTCTACTCCGGCGACGGTCCTTACACCTGTGGGTCCGGTCACGAAAGTCAAAATGGTTTGGTGTGGATGAGGGCTGAGGCACAATCAGAGGACTCATCTGTGATGGAGAGGAGCACAGGGATAGATCATTTCCCTGAGATTAACAGCAGGACAGGGAGAACCAGTGTCTTGCCTGGTGATGGGACATTGGCAGCTTTTGGACAGACTGTACTATAATATACTATCTACAGCACCACGAGGATTCCCCCCATTAGGCCCACATCACATGGGAAGGAGGCGGTACACTAATAAAAAGAAGATAGGCCTATTTACTGGAAATGGGTTGTTCTGGACACATGACATGCTCCCAAATAAGCCCACTAATGTCTCAGGTCATGTCAGAGTGGACAGAACATCGTGAATGAATAAGAACGCTTAGAACACTGATTAAAATTCCAGAGTTGTGTGTGCATATAGCCTTGCAGTATACCAGTGCATGGCATTCTTGGAACATAGATTGTATAGATTATATTTCCCAGGCTGCTCTACTGCCTATCACACAGCCAGTGGTCCAGAGAAGATAACAGAGATAGGGTACACACCGTGTTGGGGAGGGAGTCCCTCCGCAGAGCTCAAGATGGTTCCACGCTGTCAAAAGCCTGACGAGGCAGGGACAGGGACAGTCACAGTCAGTCAAATGCTGCAGTTCCTAGGGGAAATTTAAGAAGGAAATTGGATTCCTTCTTTAAAGCATCTGGCTCTCACACAGGAGCGACGTGATTCAGTACATATCACTCAAAAGCTATGAAATGCTTTAGCCTACACCTAATTGGATGTTGAGGAAAGAGAATGTATTAAATATTCAGGCAATAAGGACAAATCTGCCTCAAGACACATTTAATTTATGCAAGCGTTACTGGAGTCGAAAAGCGGATGTTCAACAAACAACACCTTTCTTTTTCTCAGTGAAATAAGATTACGAGGACTATATTGAATTTTGCAGGATTTCCTAAAGAGGTGCCACTGATACATCATTTCATTGAGTCAGAGTGTTACAGCTGAATAACAATAACCACCTACTCCAACGTCTACCTGGCTGCACTACTCGCGGAACACAACACACCAGGTTGCCAACGGTGGACCCTCTCATCGGGTACAGTTTCCTCCTGGTAATAACGCAGTAGTGGCATTGAGGGCTTTTGAAATGTTGTCAAATGTCATCAGAGCCGGACCTTATGGCCGTCGAGTTGTTTCACTCATCAGCAACACAGACACCTGGTGTGGAAAGGTCAACAGGAATTAGTTTGTGTGAACACATACCTGTACATGTAATTTACACTGACAGTCCATAACAAAATACATGTATAGGTGTTGTGGTTTAGTTCATCTGATATAATATTCAGCGTGTTGTGAGTCATTTTATCTAATATAATATTCAGCATGTTGTGATTAAGTTAATCTGATATAATATTCAGAGTGTTGTGATTAAGTTAATCTGATACAGTGGGGAGAATAAGTATTTGATACACTGCCAGTTTTGCAGGTTTTCCTACTTACAAAGCAGGTAGAGGTCTGTCATTTTTGATCATAGGTACACTTCAACTGTGAGAGACGGAATCTAAAACAAAAATCCAGAAAATCACGTTGTATGATTTTTTAAGTAATTAATTAGGATTTTATTGCATGACACAAGTATTTGATCACTTACCAATCAGTAAGAATTCTGGCTCTCTGTTAGTTTTTATTAAGAAGCCCTCCTGTTCTCCACTCATTACCTGTATTAACTGCACCTGTTTGAACTCGTTACCTGTATAAAAGACACCTGTCCACACACTCAATCAAACAGACTCCAACCTCTCCACAATGGCCAAGACCAGAGAGCTGTGTAAGGACATCAGGGATAAAATTGTAGACCTGCACAAGGCTGGGATGGGCTACAGGACAATAGGCAAGCAGCTTGGTGAGAAGGCAACAACTGTTGGCGCAATTATTAGAAAATTGAGCAAGATGACGGTCAATCACCCTCGTTCTGGGGCTCCACGCAAGATCTCACCTCGTGGGGCATCAATGATCATGAGGAAGGTGAGGGATCAGCCCAGAACTACACGGCAGGACCTGGTCAATGACCTGAAGAGAGCTGGGACCACAGTCTCAAAGAAAACCATTAGTAATACACTACGCCGTCATGGATTAAAATCCTGCAGCGCACGCAAGGTCCCCCTGCTCAAGCCAGCGCATGTCCAGGCCCGTCTGAAGTTTGCCAATGACCATCTGGATGATCCAGAGGAGGAATGGGAGAAGGTCATGTGGTCTGATGAGACAAAAATAGAGCTTTTTGGTCTAAACTCCAATCACTGTGTTTGGAGGAAGAAGAAGGATGAGTACAACCCCAAGAACACCATCCCAACCGTGAAGCATGGAGGTGGAAACATCATTCTTTGGGGATGCTTTTCTGCAAAGGGGACAGGACGACTGCACCGTATTGAGGGGAGGATGGATGGGGCCATGTATCGCGAAATCTTGGCCAACAACCTCCTTCCCTCAGTAAGAGCATTGAAGATGGGTCGTGGCTAGGTCTTCCAGCATGACAATGACCCAAAACACACAGCCAGGGCAACTAAGGAGTGGCTCCCGAAAGAAGCATCTCAAGGTCCTGGAGTGACCTAGCCAGTCTCCAGACCTGAACCCTATAGAAAATCTTTGGAGGAACTGAAAGTCCGTATTACCCAGAGACAGCCCCGAAACCTGAAGGATCTGGAGAAGGTCTGTATGGAGGAGTGGGTCAAAATCCCTGCTGCAGTGTGTGCAAACCTGGTCAAGAACTACAGGAAATATATGATCTCTGTAATTGCAAAACAAAGGTTTCTGTACCAAATATTAGGTTGTGCTTTTCTGATGTATCAAATACTTATGTCATGCAATAAAATGCAAATTAATTACTTAATCATACAATGTGATTTTCTGGATTTTTGTTTTAGATTCCGTCTCTCACAGTTGAAGTGTACCTATGAAAAAAAATTACAGATCTCTACATGCTTTGTAAGTAGGAAAACCTGCAAAATCGGCAGTGTATCAAATACTTGTTCTCCCCACTGTATAATATTCAGCATGTTGTGATTAACTTCATCTGATATAATATTCAGTGTGTTGTGATTAAATTCATCTGATATAATATTCAGTGTGTTGTGATTAACTTTATCTGATATAATATTCAGCGTGTTGTGATTAAGTTACATTTACATTTAAGTCATTTAGCAGACGCTCTTATCCAGAGCGACTTACAAATTGGTGCATTCACCTTATGACATCCAGTAGAACAGTCACTTTACAATAGTGCATCTAAATCTTAAAGGGGGTGAGAAGGATTACTTTATCCTATCCTAGGTATTCCTTAAAGAGGTGGGGTTTCAGGTGTCTCCGGAAGGTGGTGATTGACTCCGCTGTCCTAGCGTCGTGAGGGAGTTTGTTCCACCATTGGGGGGCCAGAGCAGCGAACAGTTTTGACTGGGCTGAGCGGGAACTGTACTTCCTCAGTGGTAGGGAGGCGAGCAGGCCAGAGGTGGATGAACGCAGTGCCCTTGTTTGGGTGTAGGGCCTGATCAGAGCCTGGAGGTACTGAGGTGCCGTTCCCCTCACAGCTCCGTAGGCAAGCACCATGGTCTTGTAGCGGATGCGAGCTTGAACTGGAAGCCAGTGGAGAGAGCGGAGGAGCGGGGTGACGTGAGAGAACTTGGGAAGGTTGAACACCAGACGGGCTGCGGCGTTCTTATGTTCATCTGATATAATATTCAGCGTGTTGTGATTAACTTCATCTGATATAATATTCAGTGTGTTGTGATTAACATCATCTGATATAATATTCAGCGTGTTGTGATTAAGTTCATCTGATATAATATTCAGCGTGTTGTGATTAAGTTCATCTGATATAATATTCAGCGTGTTGTGATTAAGTTCATCTGATATAATATTCAGCGTGTTGTGATTAAGTTCATCTGATATAATATTCAGCGTGTTGTGATTAAGTTCATCTGATATAATATTCAGCGTGTTGTGATTAAGTTCATCTGATATAATATTCAGCGTGTTGTGATTAAGTTCATCTGATATAATATTCAGCGTGTTGTGATTAAGTTCATCTGATATAATATTCAGCGTGTTGTGATTAAGTTCATCTGATATAATATTCAGCGTGTTGTGATTAAGTTCATCTGATATAATATTCAGCGTGTTGTGATTAAGTTCATCTGATATAATATTCAGCGTGTTGTGATTAAGTTCATCTGATATAATATTCAGCGTGTTGTGATTAAGTTCATCTGATATAATATTCAGCGTGTTGTGATTAAGTTCATCTGATATAATATTCAGCGTGTTGTGATTAACATAATCTGATATAATATTCAGCGTGTTGTGATTAACATCATCTGATATAATATTCAGCATGTTGTGATTAAGTTCATCTGATATAATATTCAGCGTGTTGTGATTAAGTTCATCTGATATAATATTCAGCGTGTTGTGATTAACTTCATCTGATATAATATTCAGCGTGTTGTGATTAAGTTCATCTGATATAATATTCAGCGTGTTGTGATTAAGTTCATCTGATATAATATTCAGCGTGTTGTGATTAAGTTCATCTGATATAATATTCAGCGTGTTGTGATTAAGTTCATCTGATATAATATTCAGCGTGTTGTGATTAAGTTCATCTGATATAATATTCAGCGTGTTGTGATTAAGTTCATCTGATATAATATTCAGCGTGTTGTGATTAAGTTCATCTGATATAATATTCAGCGTGTTGTGATTAAGTTCATCTGATATAATATTCAGCGTGTTGTGATTAACATAATCTGATATAATATTCAGCGTGTTGTGATTAACATCATCTGATATAATATTCAGCATGTTGTGATTAAGTTCATCTGATATAATATTCAGCGTGTTGTGATTAAGTTCATCTGATATAATATTCAGCATGTTGTGATTAACTTCATCTGATATAATATTCAGTGTGTTGTGATTAAATTCATCTGATATAATATTCAGCTCACTATTTGGCTTCTTAAATAATCAGACCAACACTGTCAAAGGGCTTATTTATGTCACGCTAATCATCTATGTCATACAGTATTAGCGTGACCTATAGACATTACCATGACGGTCATGTGAGGTGAACGGTTTATTTAACCAGGAGGACCGTAGCAAACCAGACAGGCTGTCCTTTCACTGGCAAAGAGTTGTTCATGTAGACGACAATGACAAGCATGAGTCATAAAGTGGAACGTCATCATTTGATTCAAAATGTATTATTAAATCAATTTAGATGTGGACTGAGAGACTTTAACCATGAGGAAATACAGAGCAAGCAACAAGCTATCACTCTCAAACACATTCTATTGCATTGAAGTCCATACTGTAATCACTAGTCAAGGTGGATTTACTATTTTTCTAAAATATTATGTAGTTTTTATTGTGCACATAAACACAAAATAGGATATCAAGATGATCAGGCTGCTCTTTCATCTGTGAGCTAATGTTACGTGAGTCGGCGGTGAATGATAATCAGACTTCTGCTCCTACCAGTAGCTCGTTGTACACTTTCAGATATCACTTAGTTTTCCCCTCTCGAATCTGTCTAGTACTCACATTTGCATGCAGACTAGTGATTGGCCGCTCATATGCCTCAATAGACAGCCGTGAACTGATTGGCTCCTGCCAGAAGAGGGCATGGAATCCCTGCGACCAAAAACACACATAAAAGGGAGCGTGGAAAACCGCAGAGGCAGACAAGCACCTACCTACTACAAGAGAACTTTGAGCACTATCAGAGACCTGCTAGAATCTGTGGACAGAAATCTCTGACAATCTACACTCAGTGTGCAATTGCGCAGCTGTTTCTACCGACAGCAACTTCACCAGAAGACAGAAGAGTTTGACTGGTCTTACGTTGTACTAATCTACCTGTCTACTGACAGAGACTGTCAGTGACTGAGCGGCCAGTTTAAAGACACTTTTAGAAGCATATCGTCATCCAGACAAAAATCAGTATCATGTCTCTAGAGGTGAAGGAGAAGACCCAGGTGAGGTTGGTGTTCCTGGGGGCAGCCGGCGTGGGCAAGACGGCCCTGATTCGCCGCTTCCTCCAGGACACCTTCGAGGCCAAGCACCGGCGCACCGTGGAGGAGATGCACAGCAAGGAGTACGACATCGGTGGCTCTAAGGTCACCGTGGAGATCCTGGACACCAGCGGCAGCTACTCCTTCCCTGCCATGCGCAAGCTCTCCATTCAGAACAGCGACGCCTTCGCCCTGGTCTACGCGGTCGACGACGCAGAGTCGCTGGAGGCCGTCAAGAGCCTCCGCGACGAGATCCTGGAGGTCAAGGAGGACAAGTACACCCCGATCGTGGTGGTGGGTAACAAGGCAGACCGAGCAGGAAGCGCCCGGCAGGTGGCAGCTGACGACGTACTGTCAACAGTGGAGCTGGACTGGAACAACAGCTACGTGGAAACGTCGGCCAAGGAGAACAACAACGTGATGGAGGTGTTCAGGGAGCTGCTGCAGCAAACCAACCTGTCCAGCCGGCTGAGCCCTGCTCTGAGGCGCCGCAGGGAGACCTTCCCCAAAGGAGACCCCAAGGACTCCCGGCCACCCATGAACAAGACCAACTCCTGCATCATCTCCTAATAGGGCAGGTTGAAGTAGAAAGAAAGGGAAAGGATGTGGGCTAGTACACCTGTTAAAGTGCTGCTGTACAAGAGGGAGAGGGAAACTTTACTTTGCATGGGCTGAAAAGGTTGAGGTGAGGGACTGCCAGTGTGCTGAAACAGAACGGAACTCCCAAACACTCTTGATTCCACGTCTGCGTCCCTTGTCCAAGCGATGTGTTTGATATGGGAAGAGAATGGGCGACAATGAATGGTTACGACAGAGGACTTGGTCCAACTATTGTAAACCTTGTAAGGTGGGGAGATAAGGGTGAAAAGGTGACAAAGATGTTCAACTGCTCAGTTGTATACTTAATGTAATGTGTTGCTGCTTATTTGGTTAACAGGCTTCTGCTGTTTCCATTTAGATCAATGTATAGCTTTTGTATTCAATTTATGCTAATTTTGCAAACGTGTGTTTGACATTCACTTGCAATAAGACATTTGACTGTTGCAAACATACAAGAAGAGTATTTATTGACTCAAAAGGAAGGATTTATATGCTGGGGTTTGTGCAAAGTTAATGGTTTGATGTAAAACACCATCTATTCAGTTGGAAATTCACATGTAGCACAGCATTATTGTTTACAAAAGACTTGCTTGTATTTTTTTTTTTTAATAATCGATTTGCTAAGCATGACTTGATTAATGTGTGTAAAAAGTGGTGACATGCAAATGACTACTACATGCAAGTTTTATTTTAAACATGTTGTTATATTCTCACATTTTTTTAAATCCATGATTTCTACATTAAACTGCTTTACCAGTGTTCATTTTACAACAGAATGTTGACCCCATAAAGCTAAATAAATAGTACACACAAAAAGGCTATGATCTCCTGTAATAACTAACTGCATTATGAATATGAGAGACATATTTGCATTCTCAATAGAGAACGAACAACGCAGACACAAACTGGAGGAGTGAAACGGATGTCACACACATCAGACGTCGCACATGTCAATCAAATAGCAACGGTCTATCTATCATCATGGCCCCAATAGATAGTCTGGCCCCATGGCCCCAACCTGTAGTCTGGTTCAGGTATCAACACATTTCCACAAACAAACTACAAAAACATACTATCAAATCCCACTTACAAGTGAACGTTTGCACTGTTGGATAAGGCCTAGAACAGGGTTGGGCAATTTTGATGGGGGTGGGGACTCATCATGAGGGGCCACTGTGGCTCACGGGTCTGCATACCCACATCCATACCCGCACATGCAGTCAGAGCAGGCCCTAGCCTTTTGAGGGCCCTAAGCTAAAAAAAAATGGGGAGTGGGGGAAATTGATCCGCATGCCTACAAAAGAGCTGCTCGTTTCCTATCCCTGGCCTAGGGTATAACTTATTACACAAGGCTCAAGGGATTTTCCGCTAAAATGTTTAAAGATGTCTATGCTGACGTTATCAGGAATACAATTGAATAACATTAAGCTTAAACCTTCATTTCTAACTGTAAAGAATAAGATAGGCTTATAAAAATGGCAGATATACCTTACTGTGATTCAGTTCACACAGCCCCACTTCTTGGTCCAGAAAAGGCATCGAACTGAATTGTGCAGGCTGTATTACAGTCAAACATCGCCCTCTAACCACAGTTGCCTTTCACTGCGCCCCCCTTCATAAAATATTGATCAACTTTAGAAGCATAAATCTTTGTATCTCTTTAAATTACTGTATTTAAATCAGGCTTCCTTTGAGACATTGACCGTTGCTCGCAAATGCAAAATTTGGCTTAATTAGTTACACCTGCTGTGAGCAGTCTAGGCATGCGCCACAAGCCTCGTTACTTACTATATGCAAACTAGCATCATCACGAGACAATAGGCTACCTTTCTCAACCGATAAGGTATTTAGCACAATATACTGCACTTGAGTGAGCCAATCTCGGGACCTTTTTACTTTACAAGGCATGTCCCTTACAAAGTACTGTATTTCTGACTTGTTTCGATAGCCTTACACCACAAATCTAATAGAAGCTCATTGTAATAGTGCATATTAGGAATGTTAAAAACACTTAAAGAAATATGTATGCGGATTTTCCCTATATGTCATGAACACAGACAACACGGTCACAGCTTCCAACATAGAAGTAAAGTACAACACACTCAGTTTCCACCAATAGCTGTGGTTGGTCCATGTGCTTCCCCCTGTCCGCATCAGATGCATTGTTTCCTGTCTCATATGAGGAAGTGGCCGGTTGAACGTTAGGCCTGTAGTTCCTCTTTCTGTCCAGTTAAAACATTCTTCCGTACTCTCCCCCTATTCATTCACAGAATGGACTACTGGAGAAGAGAGCTCTATATACACAGTCAAACAGGTACGTAGGCCTGTGAGACACAATAGTGTTATTCAATGACACACGACTGAGGCGTTTTAATTGTTATGCCTAAAATTGGTTCTCATATACAATAATTTTGTCTGTGATGAGTGATTACTAAATGCAGTCCTACAGCCTACTGTATTGAAATGGCTTGGTTTATTTTGTAGAGAATCGAAATACATTAGAAGTACATATCGTGTCCTCAGTTCAGATGGATTGTCCAGTGTCTATAGTTGTCTCTGCCCCTAGACTTGGTCTAAGCTCCTCAGCAGATGTTTCAGAGAATCCTGAGGCGTTTAGAACAAGTTCAGGGTCCCGGACTCTTTTTGACGACTACAATGCATCTTAAGTTAAAACATTTGCTATGAAATGTGACGTGTTAATCTGTCATCACAGAACAAGCTGGTTGAGACAATACACAAACTCTCTTAATATACTGCTTGCACGACATAGTCGGTGCCGTTTGACTCCACATTCTATCCCATAATGAACTGTGGTCTTTCTACTTTTAGCGATATACCGTAGTTACTATTAATGCTGTATCTTCAGACAACCAGAAGTGAAATTGTGTGATATCACTTGCACACATGGCAAAAAATAAATAAAACTATACAAAATATACATGTCCTCACTTCTTTAACAGACTATTTGTCTAGTTGATCCATGCACTTGCCTCATTGCAATACATTTAAGCCAGTACCACTTGCTTTCATGACACGGTTCACATGGAAAACAGACAGGCTTCATTTGAATTTATAGAGGAACCCAGATGTTACACACGCAACCAAAACCAGCGTCAACTTTGAGAGAGACAATGTTTCCATTGAGTCATTGATTGTGTGGTAGATCATAAAAGACGAGAGAAGTAGGCCTATTGAATAAGCTGGCAGAAAGAGACAACTGACAGAGCTATTCAGCTTGACCCTTCAACATCAGCTCGACAGGCTTATGAACGTTGGATTTCATTCCACGGACGGTAAACACTTAGCTGTGTGAGGGAGACAAAGGAGAGGCACGCAATATCTAGAAACCGAACAGGCCAACTCAATGCACCTCTGCAGAACAGAGCCAGTACTTCACCATTGACTATTGTTTGCTCATGACAGACTTCAACAGAACACAAAGCTTCAAGGGAACGAGAGAGAAGAGATTATCGCTACACGTGAAAGCATGTAAGAGCAGATTTAAGCATTTGTTCTCTTCAAAGGCTTAGCCTCGTCTACTTCCGTGTGGTTAATGGGTTCAGTAAATTCCTTGATGTGCATATTCCCTGTTTAAATCTATGAGCAAATGGAGATCAAATCCCCATGAAAGCTGATAGAAAAATCACAAGGACCTCAGTCTATCATCATCTGCAAAGTGGCAGATTAAATAACCTATTCATGATGTTTTTGTGTGTGCAGAAAACAGACTGTGTTGCAAGTGTCTATTCTTGTCCGATATCAGTTAAGAGGTATCAGTATCTGTGACTAAAATAGGCATTGCCACTTGTTACAATACTCTGCTCTAGTTCAATGGCTGCGAATGGCTTTGGGCTATGGGCATGTAATTTCAAGCCAATTCAGTAACCCTTCGAAAAGACTAACCATGTACCAGTCTTGCTTCAATATTAGAGTCCAATTGATCGCAAATACATATCAATCAAAAAGGCTTAATTAACCAAATGCTATGCTGTAAAAGTTGCATACAATACACACAATGTGGGACTAAATGAAATGAATCCAAGATATATGTGCAGTTTGTGCTTCATGATGTATTTACCATGCACATAGTATAGCAGAGTACAGTAAAGGACTAGTGGTATGCATGAACAGTAGACATTTATTGAGAATGCAAGATATTTTGTTTTACATAGGAAGTCAATTACAATGAAAAGAAACAAGTTCCTATGTAACAGAATTGAACATCCTTGGTCTCACGGTGTGAACGCAAGGTGTTTGTAGCTCAGTCATCTACTGTGATGTTACGGAACAGGTAAGCCATGGATTCTCCATTGTGGATGCGTCGGATGGCCTCGGCCAGGATCATACTGACGTCCACCGTCTTGATCTTGGGACACTGGAGCTTCTGGACCTCATGAGGGACTGTATTGGTCACCACTACCTGGGGGGGCACAAGGACACAAAATGGAGAGCTCGGTTACAGCAGGCACTATGCTTAAGAACACAAAGTTTTTTATTTTGCATATGCATTGCATATTACAGTATTGGGGTATCGGTTTGTGAAAGCATAGATTTATTTGATTTATCCAGCAAATAGACATAATTCCGACCCTTGTGCAGCTTCAAGTATCGGAGCAGCACAGTCTACCTAAAAAAAATTGTTCGATGTTTGAAAAAACAGCCATTTCAGGCTTAATAAAAGCCTATGTGAGTACAGCCTGTGTCCTTCCTCTTACCTCATCGATGGCGGATTCCTCTATGAGTCGCGGGGCCTCTGCTGAGAGCAGGCCGTGTGTCGCCATGATATAGATCTTATAGGCCCCTCTCTCTTTCAGAATCTCAGCCGCCGCCACAAAGTCCTCCACGTCATCTATGATGTCATCCTGAGAGAGGGAAACGACAAGGACAAAATAACCGTTATTAGCATCTAAATAACACGAGATCTGTATCATACAGTATGTCCAAATACAGCTTACATGAGAACTTCCTCAGAACAGTGAGTGTAAAACTTAAATAGTTTATATACAGTTGAAGGCAGAAGTATGAATGCATTTACTTTGGAGTCATTAAAACTAATTGGAGTCATTAACTCCACAAATGTCTTGTTAATGAAAAAACTGTAGTTTTGGCAAGTCGGTGAGGACATCTACTTTGTGCATGACACAAATAATTTTTTCAACAATTGTTTACAGATTATTTCACTGTATCACAATTCCAGTGGGTCAGAAGTTTAAAGGCACAGGCAACTTAGTGTATGTAAACAGCTTGGAAAATTCCAGAAAATGTAGTCATGGCTTTAGAAGCTTCTGATAAATGATGTCAATTAGCCTGAGTCAATTGGAGGTGTACCTGTGGATGCATTTCAAGGCCTACCTTCAAACTCAGTGCCTCCTTGCTTGACATCATGGGAAAATCAAAAGAAATCAGCCAAGACCCCAGAAAATAAATGGAAGACCTCCACAAGTCTGGTTCATCCTTGGAAGCAATTTCCAAACACCTGAAGGTACCACGTTCATATGTACAAACAATAGTACACAAGTATAAACACCATGGGACCACGCAGCTGTCATACCGCTCAGGAAGGAGACACCTAGAGATTAACTTACTTTGGTGCGAAAAGTGCAAATCAATCCCAGAACAGCAGCAAAAAACCTTGAAGATGCTGGAGGAAACAGGTACAAAAGTATCTATTTCCACAGTAAAACGAGTCCTATATCGACACAACATGAAAGGCCGCTCCGCAAGGAATAAGCCACTGCTCCAAAACCGCCATAAAAAGCCAGACCACGGTTTACAACTGCACATGGGGACAAAGATTGTACTTTTTGGTGAAATGTCCTCTGGTCTGTTGGAACAAAAAAATAACTGTTTGGCCATAATGACCATCGTTACATTTGGAGGAAAAAGAGGCAGGCTTGCAAGCCAAAGAACACCATCCCAACTGTGAAGCACCGGGGTTGGCAGCATCATGCTGTGGGGGTGCTTTGCTGCAGGAGGGACTGGTGCAATTCACAAAATAGATGGCATCATGAGCAAGGAAAATGATGTGGATATATTGAAGCAACATCTCAAGACATCAGTCAGGAAGATAAAGCTTGGTCACAAGTGGGTTTTACAAATGGGCAATGACCCCAAGCATACTTCCAAAGTTGTGACAAAATGGCTTAAGGACAACAAAGTAAAGGTATTGGAGTGGCCATACAAAGCACTGACCTCAATCCCATAGAAAATCTGTTGGCAGAACTGAAAAAGCATGTGCGAGCAAGGAGGCCTACAAACCTGACTCAGTTACACCAGCTCTGTCAGGAGGAATGGGTCAAAATTCACCCAACGTATCGTGGGAAGCTTGTGGAAGGCTCCCCGAAACGTTTGGCCCAAGTGAAACAATTTAAAGGCAATGCTACCAAATACTAATTGAATGTATGTAAACTTCTGACCCATTGGGAATGTGATGAAATAAATAAATCACTACTATTATTCTGACATTCCTCATTCTTAAAATAAAGTGGTGATCCTAACTGACCTAAGACAGGGATTAAATGTCAGGAATTGTGAAAAACTGAGTTTAAAATGTATTCGGCAAAGGTTTATGTAAATTTCCGACTTCAAATGTAATTCTTGCTTATTAAAATAGCTTGGACAATGCAGTTTTTTTTGTTCCATAGGGGTCAAAGTTAAACATGAATAAGAGAGACGATAGAATCCTTACAACAATGATAGCGATGCGACCTCCCACATCTCCCACTACAGTGATAGGCGGTTTCTCCTTGGCCATCATTACTGAAAGAGAAAAGGAGAGGTTGATCATTACTTTCAAACCAATGGTGCAGAGGAAATTAGGGGGAAAAATGAGATTCAAATTATTGGGTTGAGGAGAACGAGGAAGAAGGGATCAAGTTCAACACCTGCAAAGACCTTATGCAAGACAGCTCTACCTCAATGTCCACAGACTGCTACAAGCGCTACAGAATAATCCTGGAAACTCTCATTTTGACAGAAGGGACAACAAGGTGAAATGATTTTGGCCACTAAGTATGGAGCAGCTTCAGGCATATTGGGATGGTAGCAACACATGGCTTACGAGTATAGAGCTGTCTTCCATTCCACAAATCAAACATCCGGTTTGGGATTTAGGGATCCACAGCAACCCCATGCCATGCCAAATCACAACCAACTTCAAACCAGCGTCCTCATCGTCAGTCCAGAGGCATCCAAACCAGATGTCTGCATATTTAAAAACTCTCAGGGTTGAATCGTGAGGCTCTACACTTTTTTTTTTTTAAGGCTTCAGGGAGAGGGGTGAGTTTTTAAATAAACAAGAATCATACCGTTGCTGAAAAATTCTAAACTAGGAATTGATCAAGAAAAAGGATGCAGGGGAACACAACCAAGCTTTTCATCATGCCTCACTGGGCCTCGGAGGTGCTTGCAATGTTTCCTTCATCTCCATTTGGAGTTATAGAGACATAGTTAAATTGACATAACGTTTATGGGGAAATGATTGGCTCCATAAAATGTATGCCAATCACCAACCTGGCAGTGGAATACAGTAGGTGCCCTCTGGTAAGACATTTGCAGTAGCAGCCCTTTTGTTGGTTGCTTTGAAGCGGTCAAAGGTCAGATAAATGCTACATTTGAGGATGAGGCATGTTGAAGGGAATGTTGACAAGCCACACGGTTTCAGACGGGTATTAATTGTTGTGCAACTCCAAAGTATACATGGGAAGAGGCATGTATTTTTCCATGATGCTTGCATGAATGCATCCAGCAGATTCTTATTGCTATCGGTAGGGTTGAATGCAATGATTTTATTATTAGAATTTTGGAAGTTCACAGTTAATTGTGTATTAGACCTAAAGGCATGTAATTGTAAAAAATGTATCGAGTGAGGAATACTGTACAATGTAAACTTGGGATTCTCTCAAAGACCTTGACACCAATTTGGAGGTGAAGCAATCTGCTGTTTTACAGATACCTTGTTTCAATAATCATACCAGATTTGGTGACAGCCAACAGTCTAAACCAGGAGAGGTCTTCGGGCTTCACTGAGGTCCGGAAGGCCACACTTAAAATTGACGACATTTCCTCACCGTCCAAATGTAAAAAAATAAATAGTCCTCTATCCATTGCTTTTGGAATTTCCGATGCTCCCACGACTGTCTGGCTTTCGTTTCAATGGCTGCTAGAAGGCTGAGTAAAAAGTGAAGAGACTATAATTGTAGGACCATTATCATCTCTACACAGTTCAGATGTGGTTTTAGTCATTTCAATGTCGACTGAGATTTTCCCCTGACTGTTTGTTTTAGTTTTAACTCAAACCCCCAGATATGTTTGACCCCCCCACCCTCGGTCTAAACACTTAACTGAGACCTTCACAAACGGGGATTTAGAAGGTCAGTGCTGCTAGAAATGGAAACTCCCTCAGTAGACATCAACATTACATGCAGGCAGGTATAAAAGACCAGATAGTATTGCAGGATAGGGGGTTAGAGGAAGAGAGAGTGGAGCATTACGGTCGTACTTGGGAGCTCTATGCCTGGGAATGAAGCCTGGTGCCTCCCTGTGTCTTCAAAAGATAAATGGTATACAAATGGTCAACACTCATATACAGAGAGTATATAATCGACAGACAGACAAAGGCAGCATACAGACCATTCCAGAAAAGAAGACAGGCCTTCTGGTCCTATTTATCCAAGGAAAGCAATAAAATAAACATTTCATATAAAAGAATAACACAGGGGAAAAAGCGAAGATTAAAACGTGTCACTTTGCTCCGTATCTGAATTTAGCTGCTGTTTTGATAATGTCCGTACCCTGTTCCTGTATAAAGGAGGGGTGAAATGGAGAGGAGTATGAGATAAATAAATACAGCCGCTGTATGAAAGGAGGATGAAGAAAAAAAAAAAAAAGAGGGTGATAAGAGAAATCCAGAGGCTGTGTGGAGGAGAATAACGAGGAGGTTAGAGGGGAATGGATGCCTGTTATTGCCTGCAGTATTTCACAGGCTGCTGAGAAGGAGTGCTTTGTTGCTGAACCAACACATAGTACAGCCCTGACTGGCTGAACACTCCAGTTGTCCACTGTCAGCATGAGGACAATGTGTGGAGGTCCTCTTTGCTATTGGTGCCTTAGGGCATTCAGGGCTGGATATTTTTACAGCATTTCTGTGACAATTGGATTTGTAAAAAATAACTTGCTATGGGTTGTTATTCAGACAGATTACCACTTTCCAGTCCATAAATGTAAAATATAGTCTGTTCTCTTTTCTGTAAATACTGTTCCATTAGATCTCTGTAAAGCCTCCGTTTGACACAATGCCATGTTTTACAGTGACTCTACAATGGATAGGATCAGAGTCTGGGTGTATGTCCGTTCACAAGTGTATGCAAGCTGCATTTTGTGTGTTTGGGTCAAAGGCAGGGGTATTTTCTAGTGCGTGTGTGCACATGTGTGTGTGTCTGGGGGGGTATCTTACATGGCAGCTCCAGACCAGGGTGACCAGAGGTGGTGCGTCCTGAAGACATTGGAGGGGGTGAGTGTCTTCCGTCGGCCATGTCAGACTCTGAACACTGGGCCTCGCCGTGCATCACCGCCAGGCCCAGCCGCAGCCTCTCGGCATAGGATTGAGCCCTGGAACACACACACAAAAATGATTTAAATACATACAGAGCAAACAGTCACCCACAAATCTGCAGCCACAAACACACTTCAACATCATTCACTATCCATCTTGCTGGAAAACTCCCAACCTTTATGTTACCTCTTGGCTGCCGAAGGAGACTTTGCAACGATAATGGCATTTCTGTAGTCTGGAATCTAGAAACAAATACATTATCCAACATGATTTCACAGTTCAACACCACATTAAAACTAAACTTTAGTCAACAAATGCATGATATGATTGAAATGATACAAGTGACTGGAGGATTCTTGGTAATGTAGTCTTACTTCCTCCTGGATGTACTGTAGCAGGAAGGGTGAGGCACGCAGGTTATCAACAGGGAAACTGAAGAAGCCCTGGATCTCCTTCTGGTGTAGGTCCATGGTGATGATGTGAGTCAGCCCTGTGATAACACCAGTGGGTCAAGCCAGTAGTCTAAAATACTTAAGTATATCAAGAGAACATCCCTATTCATCCCTTCTGCCTGTGATCTGGCAGACTCACTAAACATAAATGCTTTGCTTGTAAATTATGCATGTTGTCATGTGACCCTGGTTATACTTACATAATAATAAACTACTCAACCGTGCCATCTGGTTTGCTTACTAAGCCATTTGAAATTATTTATACTTTTGCAATTACATTTACTTTTGATAGCCAAGTATATTTATAACCAAATACTTTTAGACTTTTACTCTAGTAGTATTTTACTAGGTGACTTCCACTTGAGTAATTTCCTATTAAAAAAGGTATCTTCACTTTTACTCAAGTATGACAATTGGGTACTTTTTCCACCACTGGGTCAAGAAACACCCTGGCTAGACTGGCTTGTGTAGGTCTGTGTGCGAACTATAATTTTGTCCATCCCCACCAGACACGTGTGTGAAAATCAAGTGTGAATCAATTCTATTAATGTCGGGGCAGATCGAAACAAAAACATTCAGACATTTATCTAGCTAGCGGTTGCCAGCTAGTTTACCTGGGAGATGAACATTGGTTTGTTATTTAACCTGACATGCATATGATCCTCTTTTTAGATGTTAGACTCCGGGTTATACAAAATTGTGTTTCTCTACTCTGACGATTAATCCACAGATCAAAGATAACCAACTGTTTCTCGTTAGTCTTTCAAGCCCCCAAGTGGGTTTGTAAACCTGTGAGGACCAAACCAAGCTCTATTCTGGCGTTCGGCAACCCAGACGCTCGTTGACGCACAAGTGCAATGTGGATGGAATGATTGAATAACATGCATGTGTACATTTGAGGACTTTCTTTTTGTTGCTGAGTTTACATGTCAACATAGCTCAAGAAATAGGAAGCGCTTTCGTCCATTTATATGCAGACGATAGTCTTATTCTCAGCTGGCCCCTCCCCGGATTGTGTGTAAAACACTCTACAACAAAGCTATCTTAGTGTCCAACAAGCTTTCACTGCCCATAACCTTGTTCTGAACACATCCAAAACAAAAGGTCATGTGGTTTGGTAATAAGAATGCCCCACTCCCCACGCGGTGTGATTGCTACCTCTGAGGATTTAGAGCTTGAGGTAGTCACCTCATACAAGTACTTAGGAGTATAGGTAGATGGTACCCATCAAAGCTGGAGGCTATCGTAGTCGCTCCTCTTTCACACCAGCTGCCAAACTAACCCTGATTCAGATGACCATGCTACCCATGCTAGACTACAGAGATGTAATTTATAGATCTGCAGGAAAGGGTGCTCTCGAGCGGCTAGATGTTCTTTACCATTCGGCCATCAGATTTGCCACCAATGTTCCTTATAGGAAACATCACTGCACTCTATACTCCTCTATAACCTGGTCATCACTGTATACCCGTCGCAAAACCCACTGGTTGAGCCCTATTTATAAAAACACCCTTAGGCCTCACTCCCTCCTGAGATACCTCCTGCAGCCCTCATCCTCCACATACAACACCCGTTCTGTCAGTCACATTCTGCTAAAGGCCCCCATGCAAACACATCCCTGAGTTGCTCCTCTTTTCAGTTCGCTGCAGCTAGCGACTAACGAGCTGCAACAAAAAAATACAAATATTATTATTTATTTTTTTTAACTCACCCTGGACCGTTTTCTCTCCATCTCTTCATTCAAAGAGTCAATCATGGACACTCTTACTGACAGTTGTGGCTGCTTCGCATGATGTATTGTTGTCTCTACCTTCTTGCTGTGCCCAATAATGTTTGTACCATGTTGTGCTGCTACCATGTTGCTCTGCTGCTATGTTGTTGTCATGTTGTGTTGCTGCCATGCTGTGTGTTTTGTCCTACATTTTATTTTTTAATCCCAGCCCCCGTAGGAGGCCTTTTCGTAGGCAGTCATAGTAAATAAGAATTTGTTCTTAACAGACTTGCCTAGTTAAATTAAAGGTTGAATAAAAAATAAGTTACAAATTCGCAAAACGTATGATGCGGTTAGGGTTAGCTAAAAGGGTTAAGGTTAGGGTTAGCTAACATGCTAAGTAGTCGAAAAGTAGCTTAAATGCTGAAGTCATCCGTGATGAAATTCGAACTCGCAACCTTTGGGTTGATAGACTGTCACCTTATAAGCCCACCCACCCGACTTCAAATTTTAGCCTGAGACCATGTCTTATGTAAGCATACGTAACATATTCAATTTCCGTGTCCAGGATTTACACTTCCTGCTACGTCTAATAGATCATCAAGGACAACAACCACCCGAGCCACTGCCTGTTCACCCAGCTATCATCCAGAAGGCGAGGTCAGTACAGCTGCATCAAAGCAGGGACCGAGAGACTGAAAAACTGCTTCTATCTCAAGGCCATCAGACTGTTAAATAGCCATCACGAGCACATTAGAGGTTGCTGCCTAAATACATATACTTGAAATCATTGGCCACCAATAATTGGAACATTAGTTACTTTAATAATGTTTCCATATTTTGCATTACTCTTCTCATATGTATATACTGTATCTTAGTCTAAGCCGCTCTGACATTGTTCTTCCATATATTTATATATTCGTAATGCCATTCCTTTACTTATTTTGTGTGTATTGTTGTGATATTGTTAAGATTTACTTGTTAGATATTACTGCACTGCTGGAGCTAGAAACAAGCATTTTGCTACACCCGCAATAACATCTGCTAAACATGTGTATGTGACCAATCCAATTTGATTTGAGACCGGGCTGCGTTACCTCACAGTATGTGGTAAAGCATTTTTTCCCCTTCATAATAACTGTGTATAACTCCTACCAAATTATCCATTTGTGTACAACTTATCTTAGCAGAGTTTTAACCATCTTCCTACAACATCGTAATCATTTACGCAACAACAAAAATGATTGGTATGACAACAACGAGAAAATACAGTAGCCATATAGTAACATACCGGCTTTAGCGAGCATGGAGGCCAGCAGCTTGCAGACAATGGAGCCTCTCTTCCTCATCTTGCACTGCTTGCTGTAAGGGAAGTAGGGGATGACCCCAATGATGTTCTTGGCACAGTTAGTCTTGAGAGCGTAGGCCATGACCAGCAGCTCCATGATGGCCGTGTTCACGTCTCTGGGCAGGACAAAATAACCATTCAAAAAGGCAAAGGAGACAAATGGATAGAGGTAAGATAAGAGAGTCAAGAGTAGTTATTGTAGATATTTCAGTAAACTGTTGAATAAAACTTGTGTTATGGTTTTAATGGACTCACATTTATTGCAGTATTGTGTTGGGGGAAAAATGCAATCGTCACCTTGAAAATTAAGATTAGGGGCTCAATTCAATCCAACCTGTATTGCATTATTTACACAGTAGCTCTTTTTCCAATGGTCAAATTAACTCACAGATTGGTCTTGGGTACCAGGGCCGGCCCGCTCATAGGATTAGGTGGCCGCCTATGGTGGCAGATTGACTAGAGCGCTATTTTCTGAGCTGAATTGACCAAGATTCACCTCCAACATCATCAGTAATTCTACCCAAAAACAATGACAAAGTGAGCGCTAATGCTGCCCTATGATAAGCCGTGCAAACTCTGTCAAAAACAGGGACGCAAAATATTTCTCTTGTCCATTCCAAGTGCACCTCTCCGGTGCGCTGTTGGAGAGACAGCGCTGCGGCGTTCCACCAACATACCATAAAAATAAATTACATAAATCATATAGCATATGGTAGAGAGAGTATATGGCCTTTTCTGTAGCCTACAGGCTGGAGATAAAATGTATAACAACGTAATGAGACGGACACTTTTTTAAATGTATTTTTTACATCATACAGGTTTCTCCAATCAAATAGCCTAAACGGCGTTCCAATCAAATAGCCTAAACGGCGTTCCAATCAAATAGCCTAAACGGCGTTCCAATCAAATAGCCTAAACGGCGTTCCAATCAAATAGCCTAAACGGCGTTCCAATCAAATAGCCTAAACGGCGTTCCAATCAAATAGCCTAAACGGCGTTCCAATCAAATAGCCTAAACGGCGTTCCAATCAAATAGCCTAAACGGCGTTCCAATCAAATAGCCTAAACGGCGTTCCAATCAAATAGCCTAAACGGCGTTCCAATCAAATAGCCTAAACGGCGTTCCAATCAAATAGCCTAAACGGCGTTCCAATCAAATAGCCTAAACGGCATTCCAATCAAATAGCCTAAACGGCATTCCAATCAAATAGCCTAACCTAAACGGCGTTCCAATCAAATAGCCTAACCTAAACGGCGTTCCAATCAAATAAAGAATGTGCTGACATTATCAAACATATCCTAACGACAGGACAGGTCAAAGTAAAATAGACAGCCAGGCTCCTCAGAATTGCTGTCCAGGACATTCATCCCGTGGGATACATTTCATGATCAGTGGTTTCAAGTTTGTATACGTACATTTTTTACAAGCTGATATTAGTGAAAAAGAAAATCCTCTATTTCCCACTGCGTAAACACATTGCAAATAGGCTCAGGATAACTCCTACTGATAAAATTGGATAGGTGATACAGCTTAAATAGCCAAATTGATTTGTCACAGGAATCAGGACTAATAAAGCCAATGCAACGGCCTGTTTTACAAATGATGGGCCTACACCATTGTGGGCTGACATGGTAGGCTGCACCCCAGTAAGCACGGACCGACACCGTCTTTTGGACGTCTTTTTTTGTGTTTTACCAATGGTAGGCCTACCACACAGATGGGCTTTCATAACATTACATTTTAGACAACACTGTAGGCCAGGGATGATTCGTGTCACACTTTTGCCCGAGATAACACATCTGACACCAATAATCAACTAATCATTATCTTCAGTTTAGAATGAAATTCATTTCAGCAGCTGTGTTGACTAGGGATGTGGAGAAAGTTGACTCTCCTCCCACCCCCAAGAACTGGAGTTCCCCATCCCTGCAGTAGGCTATACCTCAGTAAGCACAGACCGATGCTGATGCCTTTTGGACATTTTTTTGTCCGGTCTGGGCCAGCCTTTATTTGGAACAAACAGACATCTATGAATTACATCTTGTCAAGTTTAATTCAGAACCTAAATTGAACATCTTTCCAACATATTTTTGCTTGCTGGGACTATTCTTGAAGGGACAGCAATTTTTTGGTCTAGCCTAAGGGTGCAGAACCGGCGAGTAAAACCCTACAACTACTACCAGGGATAAATATTGTAAATTAAATGTTTGAAATAAAAATGTATATCTTGCTCATGTGGGATTAGAACTCCAAACCATTGAACTATGAGCCACAAATTAGTCATAGCAGTTGGGAGAAAATATGAGTTGACATGGCCACCATTGTCACCCATTTCTCGTATGATAGATATACCTACAAATGTAAAAATGTAGAATCCTCATAGCCCCCGCTTTTATTCTTCGTAAAAGCACATAAGTGTATGAAACGGTAATCAAAAACATTGAATTTGGTCATATGTGGAAATGTGCCTTACTGCCTTTTGAATTTTGTGTAACGTCAGTAGTTTAGTCAAGGAAGCCTCATGCAAAATATATTGGCACACTCCACTTACCAAGACCAGTGTAAAAAAGGAGTGCTGTCACCTGCTTTAATAGTGAGCCTTGAGGTGGTACCAACCGACACATCTAGAAGGGAGTGGATTTCATACCAAACACCACCCTTGAGCAGCTGAAGAGGCACCTTCTCAAGGTGCCTTCTTTACATTATGACTTCAAATGGTTGAATTTAACAGCGAGGGACAAAAAGAGTTAGATTTACTACTAAAATACCTAAACATATCCCTTCTGCAATGAACTGTCAAAATGAAGACCAGAATTGATGTGTTTCACTATAAATAAGCCAAAAACATCTGGTTTTCGATTAAAATAAATAGAAAGTTCAGGAAAGTTACTCTTTACAGGTCAGTGCCCCCTAGCTGGCTGTTAATATTGCTCTCTCACTTCACCCGGCAGCTCCTGCCAACCAATGAATGACAACCACTGGATGAAAAGATGTTGGTAGAGACAAGAGACCCACTGGGGTACTTCTGACTGATCAGCAATGTCTGCCTAATTTCACAAGGGAATACATTTACTTTCCTCTCATCTCATCTCATCTAGTTTCTAATGATCCATTTGGTTCTGTGGCGATACTGCATATCCCACCAACTAGAATATACACACTCATTTCAGATGGTGTAAATGAAAATGACACCCGGATCCTCTCACCTTGGAATGGTCTGAATGATAAAGATGTCTTGACCACGAACAGACTCTTTCACATCCACCCTAGTTTCTGTAAATAAAAAAACAAAGCAAATCAGTTTCAGAAGCAAGTAACCCAACATACAGTATGCCGACCATCATCTACGGTGTACTCGGAAGGTATTCAGACCCCTTGATTTTCTCATGTTACAGCCTTATTCTGAAATTGATTAAATAAAAAGGTTCCTTCAATCTACACACTACACCCCATAATGATAAAAGTAAAAACATTTTTTTTTTTAATTGCACCGTTATATAAAAATATTATTATTATTACTAACATAAGTATTCAGACCCTTTGCTATGAGACTCGAAATTGAGCACAGGTGCATCCTGTTCCCAATGATCATCCTTGAGATGTTTCTACAACATGGTTGAAAAATGTGGAAATACACACACCTGTCTAGATAAGGACCCACAGTTGAGAGTTCATGTCAGAGCGAAAACCAAGTCATGAGGTCGAAGGAATTGTCCGTAGTGCCCCGAGACAGGATTGTGTCAAGGCACAGATCTGGGGAAAGGTACCAAAAAAATGTTGGCAGCATTGAAGGTCCCCAAGAACACAGTGTCCTCCTTCATTCTTAAATGGAAGAAGTTTGGGAACCACCAAGACTTCCTAGAGCTGGCCGCCCTTGGTCAGGGAGGTGACCAGGAACCTGATGGTCTCTCCGACAGAGCTCCAGAGTTCCAGAAGGAGGACAATCTCTACAGAGGAAGAGCCTTTATGGTAGAGTGGCCAGACGGAAGCGACTCCTCAGTAAAATGCATGTTAAAAGGCACCTAGACTTTCAGACTATGAGAAACAAGATTGTTTGATACGATGAAACCAAGCTTTGGCCAGAATGCCAGGCAGCTCGTCTGGAGGACGGTAAATCATGGTGGTGGCAGCATCATGCTGTGGGGATGTTTTTCAGCAGCAGGGACAGGATTGAGGGAAAGATGAACTGACCAAAGTAGAGAAAGATCCTTGATGAAAACCTGCTCCAGAGTGCTCTGGACATCGACCCTAAAGCGGGGGCGGAAGTGTAGCCTAGAGGTTAGAGTGTTGGACTAGTAACCGGAAGGTTGCAAGTTCAAACCCCTGAGCTGACAAGGTAAAACTCTTGTCGTTCTGCCCCTGAATAGGCAGTTCCTAGGCCGTCATTGAACATAAAAATGTTAAAATGAACATAAAAAATTAAAATGTGTTCTTAACTGACTTACCTCGTTAAATAAAGGTTTTTAAAAAATGTTTAAACACAGCCAAGACAACGCAAGAGTGGCTTTGGGACAAGCCTCTGAAAGTCATTGAGCCAGAGCCCGGACTTAAACCCAATCAAACATCTCTGGAGAGACCTGGAAATAACTGTGCAGCGACGCTCCCCATCCAATCTGACAGAGCTTGAGCCGATCTGCAGAGAAATATGAAAGGAACTCCAAATACAGGTGTACCAAGCTTGTAGCATCATACCCAAGAACACTTGAGGCTGTAATCGCTGCCAAAGCTGCTTCAACAAACTACTGAGTAAAGGGACATAACGTGATATTTTTGCAAATGTATTAAAAATAAAAACTATCTAAACCTATTTTTACTTTGTCATTGTGGTATTGTGTATGGATTGATGAAAGAAAACAATTTAATACGTTTTAGAATAGGGCTTTGGAAAAGGTCAGGGGTCTGAATACTTTCCGAATGCACTGTATACCAGGGACATTTAACTCTTACACTATGTGGTCCAGAGCCTGCTGGTTTTCTGTTCTACCTGATAATTACTTGCACACCTAGTGTCCCAGTTCTAAATCAGTCCCTGATTAAAGGGGAACAATGAAAAGATGCAGTGGAACTGGCTTCGAGGTCCAGATTTGAGTTTGAGGGATCTATACTATAGTGCTATAGTAAGCCTGTAGATTTTATATACACTGAGTGTACAAAACATTAAAGGACATCTGCTCTTTCCATGACAGACTGACCAGATGAAATCTATGATCGCTTGACGTCAGTTGTTAAATCCACTTCAAAATCAGTGTAGATGAAGGGGAGGGGACAAAGGTTAAAACCCTTCTTTACCGAAGACAATTGAGATGGATTGTGTATGTGCGCCATTCAGAGGGTGAATGAGCAAGACAAAATATTTAAGTGCCTTAGAACAGGGTATGGTAGCAGGTGCACCGGTTTGTCAAGAACTACAACGTTGCTGGGTCTTTCACACTCAAGAGCTTCCCTGTGTGTCAAGAATGGTCCACCACCCAAAGAATATCCAGCCAACTTGACATTGGAATCAACATGGGCCAGCATCCCTGTGGAATGCTTTTGACCCCTTGTGGAGTCCATGCCCCACGAATTGAGGGCAAGAGTGTGGGGGGGGGTGCGCAACTCAATATGTGACTAGTTTAAGGAAAACTCCTGTCGCGTGTCACTACTTTCACATGAGAGGTATTTTAACGTAAACATTTTTTTTTAAATCAAAATGCTTATTTTTGGAATGTGAACTCTCAAGTGCCTTAATAACAAAATTGTATGCCATCTGTAAATACAAATAAAATAGTTAAATTACGAGCCTAGTTGATTTAGCCATGGATAAAGACAGGAACCTTTCCGCTAGCCATGAAAATAATTTTAATTGCAAGTTAAAGCGTACTGATAGCTAGCTAACGTTAGCTGGCTGGCTGGCTCGGTAGCTAACATTACGAGTTAAAGCGTACTGCTAGCTAGCTAACGTTAGCTGGCTGGCTGGCTCGGTAGCTAACATTACATGTATGATCTGTGTAATGTTATTCATATCTCAGAGCCATTTGCATTGCTAGCTATAGCCCATTGTTAGCTAGCTAAGTAACATTGAACCTAGTTGGTTAGCTTTAGCTACTTTTGTTTAGCTAGCTACATGTCTAAAAAAAAAAAGGTTATTTTTAATTTTTTAAAGACTCCACTATGCAAGTAACCTTTCACTGTCCCGTTTACACCTTTATATCCTATGCATGTGACAAATAAACGTTTATTTTATGAGATATAGTGCGTGGATACCAGAGACGGTAATGTTATGACCAACATGACCTGCAACAAAGACAAATTAGGATATAACGTTAGGCCAACGAGACAGGGTCAAAGTTCTAAAATTATTTTATTTAGTCACAATCACAACCTTAAGATATTTTCTGTAATTAGCTTGCCATTAACTTGTAAATAATGATCTTGTGAGTTTATTTTCCTATAATAATGAATACAAATTAGCTAACTTAATACGTTGTCAGCTATATGATATGGTCATTATTTGAACTGGCAAGCCAGCTAAAAAGCTAGAAACTAACCAAAACATTGTTTAGAAAGTTGCTTTTAGTTGCCTGGTTTTCAAGATTGACAGAAACTAAATTCATTTTTAAACGGATGGGATTATTGGTGTTAAAATACACCAGTTATGCTATTTTGAACCACCAGGGTGCTGTCATCATACAGCCTGTCGTTTTTGTGTTTATACTTTTTCAGAACGACAAGTTCTGGTGTCACTGCAACAACTGTATACAGACATGTCAAAAGACATAGTATAAACCTTTAGTCTTAATCTTTGTTTAGTACACTACTGTACTCACTCGGTTTAGCACATAGCCTCATGTGAATCCTTAAAGAGATGGGTGGGGCTAAGGCTCAAGAGGGTGTGAACAATAATGAACAGGTGTAGACAAAGAAGAGCTCTCCAATAGGTGTCACAAAACATTCAAGGGCCATTTTATCAAAAGTGAGGTTACATGTTTAACAACTTTCAAAGAAGAAGTACTTTCCCAATTGTTCCTCAACTGTACTGTATGATACCATTTTCTAGCTCTAAGTCTACTTTAATCCCATGTAAAAATTTAAAATAAAACTATTTCAAATGTTGCCACATAAGACCGAATCGAGCTGGTCGTTAAGAATATGTCCTTAATGTTTTGTACACTGTGTATACTGTATGAATCTGAAACGGATAACCTGGCATCTCACCTCTGTTGGACTCTTGGTAAACTGACTTTCCCAAGTCTACGCCAAGCCGTCTGCAAGGAGAGAAGGAATATGTTAGACAGTAAATAAACACACAACTAAATTGTCCACACACAGGAGGAATGCCCGCCTTGTAAGTAACATGCCCAACTGTCATATATATATATATATGCCATTTAGCAGACGCTTTTATCCAAAGCGACTTACAGTCATGTGTGCATACATTCTACGTATGGGTGGTCCCGGGGATTGAACCCACTACCCTGGCGTTACAAGCGCCATGCTCTACCAACTGAGCTACAGAAGGACCGTCATCCATCATTATTATTAATAAGAACAATTATTATTATTGTGGAGGCTTATATTTGACCTATTTCATATAACGTACAAGTGTATTATGCACGTGTGGATTGGAAATGTGTTTTTTGCACATTCAAACTCAACGAGAGAGACAGAGAGTGGGGTCACACCCAGGGTGTGCCATTAGCAACAGTGACCCTGGAGCATTTAGGGGTAAGTGCCTTGCTCACGGGGACGTCGGCAGATGTTTCACCTTGTCGGCTTGGCAATTTGAACTAGCAGTGAGAACAGTGAGAATGGCAAACGAAGTAGTTTATGACATGGCTACTCGCCATCCGCTGAAGTGAAAGCACTGATGTTGGGTGACTAGGCCTGGCTCGCAGTAGGCGTTCCAATTCATCCCGAAGGTGTTCAATTGGGTTGAGGTAAAGGGTTCTATGCAGGCCAGTCCTTCCACACTGATCTCAACAAACTATTTCTGTATGGACCTTGATTTGTGCATGGGGGCATTGTCATGCTGAAACAGGAAAGGGCCTCCCCTAAGCTGTAGTGTTAAGATTATCCTTCAGTGGAACTAAGGGGCAGAGCCAGAACCATGACAAACAGCCCCAGACCATTATTCCTCCACCAAACATTACAGTTGGCACTAAGAAGTCAGGCAGGTAGTGTTCTCTGGGCATCGGCCAAACCCAGATTCGTCGGTCGGACTGCCAGATGGTGAAGCATGATTAATCACTGCAGATACCCCGATTCCATTGCTCCAGAGTCCAATGGCGGTGAGCTTCACACCACCCCAGTCGACACTTGGCATTGCGCATGGTGATCTTAGGCTTGTGAGGGGTTGGGTTAAATGCAGAAGACACATTTCAGTTGTACAACTGACTAGGTATCCCCCTTTCCCTTGTGTGTGGCGAACGGTTCTTGTGCAGATGTTGCTTCCAGAGGCAGTTTGGAACTCGGTAGTGAGTGTTGCAACCAAGGACAGACGATTTTTTACACGCTACGCGCTTCAGCACACGGCGTTCCTATTCTGTGAGTTTGGGTGGCCTACCACTTTGCGGCTGAGCAGTTGTGTTTTAGATGTTTAAACTGAGTTTAAATGTATTTGGCTAAGGTAAACTTGCTAAAATCTAAAAGAAAGGAACAAGGTGGAGAGAAGTGTGCCATTGTTGCAAAGTATCTCTAAACTATAAATCAGATCTCTTAAGTTTTGTTCACTGTTCTATTATCTATACAATAGGCCATAATTGATTTTGGCATATTCCCATTTTCAAGGAACTCTCCGTTTTGAGTGGATTATTTTGCTTAAAAACCTTTAGGCCAACCTATAGAAAAATAAAACAACTATGCATCTCTTCCCAGCCAGGCAAGGGTGTTTAGCATCCCCAGTGGCTCCGCTGTAAGCCTGCTAAACAGGCACCTTCGCAATAGCCAAACTCTTGTTCCTAAAAATTATCCCTCTTTTTACCCCTTTTTCATGGTATTCAATTGGTAGTTACAGCCTTGTGTCATCGCTGCAACTCCTGGTATGGACTCGGGAGAGGTGAAGGTTGAGAGCCGTGCGTCCTCCGAAACATGACCCAACCAAGCCGCACTGCTTCTTGAAACAATACCGGCTTAAACCGGAAGCCAGCCACACCAATGTGTCAGAGGAAACACCTTACGTACACCTACCGACCTTGTCAGCGTGCATGTGCCCAGCCTGCCACAGGAGTCGCTAGAACGCGATGGGACAAGGACATCCATGCCAGCCAAACTCCCCTAACCCAGACGACGCTCGGCCAATTGTGCGGCGCCCCATGGGTCTCCCAGTCGCGACAGATTCTGAACTCGAACCAGGATCTCTAGTGGCACAGCTGGTACTGCGATGCAGTGCCTTAGACCACTGTGCCACTAGGGAGACCACAAAGAATGTAATTGAATGAATTTTCTGACCAATGCATATTACATTTGTATCGGTTTGGGGTCTGCAGACCGATGCACTTGTATCTTAAAACGCAGTCTGGGCAGCTGTAACTGCTCCTGTTTGAAATACTGTTTGCCATGAATGGGATCTGTTTGTTAGCCAAGTTTGCTTGAAGTCTCTTAAAGTTATGAGACATCATCCTCTCTCATCCTTGCAATTTTGAGTGGCAGATTCTCTGGAGACTACCGACCTAAAAGTAGACTTAATAGGCTACAGACAGCCCAATTCGGATATTTTCAAACTACTTTTTTATTTGTTTTTAAGGAGTGGGGCAGTCCTGTCCCTTAATTATTTTATTGTTTATTAGATATGAGAGAGGAACGTTTTTGCTGAAAGAGCACTGGGACCGATTCAAACCCACACTGGCAGCGGTACATGTTCTCTAGAAGCAGCGGCCTATAACGCTAGACCAGTTGTTCCCAGGGGTACTTGGCCTATCCACAGGGGGTACTTGAAGACTCATGAGACCATAGGCCTACTGGTAAAATGCACGAGGGGGTACTCCGGCAGAGCAAAACTCATTTGGTGGTACAATAACTGAAATGGTTTGGGAACCACTGCGCTAGGACATCACTAATTTGTCTTTTAACTACGTTCAAATTTCAGTTGAAGAGAAACAAAGTAATTTGAGTGAGTTGCAAGAGATTAATGTGAATGCGTAGCATATACTTACTCTGTGATCTTCTTGGCGAGCTCTGTGCATGCGGTGGTCGAGTTGGCAGAAAAGACACGGTACCCACTTTTTGAGATATTCATTGTTGAGTGACTATAAGAAAACGTTGAAGTGTAAGAATGACAGACGAGACTTGAGGCTCAATAAAAGTCAATGACCACGTATTTTGCCTACTCACATTGACAATATCGACTATAAACAGCAGATTTAAGAACACGGAAATTCGTCGAATGAGTGCCAAATGTTACAAAATCTCAAAGCAAAAACACCGGCCTACATGTAGCTAACCTACATAACTGGCGTAAGTAAACAAGTCTATTTATCGATCGCAATATGACTGGTCTAACAAACTAGAAACGGATAAACTGAGTTGTTCCACATTCGCACATAGATCTATCTGTAGGCTACTCTATGAAAAACGCGCTCCACCTAATTCTTCAATTCGAAAAATATGTTGCAATAGAAGTACACTATAGCAGACTCGTATAATTTCAAAAAGTGTACACAATGTTGCTTCTAGCGTAGCTAATGTAAACTTTGTAGCAATGACGTTGCATCAAAGAGAAGAAAACGAGTGATTTCATTGGGTAGCCCAGGATTAACCTATTGGCAGTAGAATAATCCAATGCGAGTGCTGCTTTGGAACAGAGGAGGGTGGTTTTGTGCGAATTTTCAACCACTCAGAGCACTTCAATCAGGCGCGAGGTCAAAGAGTAAGCTTACGTAGCAGGCGTCAAAAGACGTAAAGAGTCGCTAAAGTAATAAGTTATTATGAAGAAGAAACATGTAGGTAACATATTCTGTTTTAAATGCTTAAAAAGTGGTATTTCAAGGGGAACGGTAGGTCATATGTAATTCAATATAATACAAATAAGTAAAACATTGTTACACAACTTTGTCATATTTCCTAGAAATCTAATTAGCCTCCATACAGTATTTAAACTTTTCTTCACTCTTTCCTCAATTGACAAATACAGTTTCTAAATTGCATGCAGCCATCCATATCATTAGTAGGTTATGTAAGTACTTTCTTGGAATTTTCAGCAGGAACAGCCTCATAATAATGACCATAAAGACAGAATTGACTGAAGAGTGAATTGACATTGGGAGAATTGTTGGCAATTTGTCTTTTCACTATAAAAAATACTTTTGATCAACAGCTTGTTATTCTATCACCAAAGGGTTTGTTTAATAAGATAATGTATGGGTATGTACAGTGTGAGGATGTGCTACCTATTTTTAGTCACAGTGTCCTTGTGGAACACGGTCATCCAGCTTAGCTCAATGCTAGGCATGGATCTCCACACTTGGATATGGGTGTCAAAGCAGATTCCTTCACTAAGGCCATTGGCATAGAACAAAGGACAGAGGGTGCGATCCAGGGGTAGGTACCACCCTTCCAATGTCTTAATGTTATGTCCACACCATACACCTAGGGTTACATCAGCCCCTCACCTGCCCCCCGCCACCAATCCTCTCATCCTTTGAGCACCTTCTCCTTTAGCAGGTCCAATATGACCTGTCTTTCCTGGCTCTCCAGCTCGAACCTCCTCTCCCTCTCCTTCCTCTCCACCCCCAGCCTTTCTCTCTCCAGAGTGATCTTACTCCTCTGGATCTCTAGCTCCTCCCTCCTCAGCGATAGCTCCTCCTCCCGCAGTCGTTGTTCCGCCTCCGAGCGCTTCTCCAGGAAGCTGAGGATCTCTGAGTAGGTCTGGCAGCAGCATTGGCAAGGCTGCTTGGCCATGGGCGCCGCCGAGACTAGCGAGAGCTCCGCCAGGTCCTCCTGCTCCTCTTCGGGCTCTGGGGTCATGGGGACTGAAGGGGGCAGGGAGGGGAGAGAATAGAGAGGGACATAGTTGAGATGGGGAGGATAAAGTCTAAAAAGGTCAACGTTTTTTGGTGATCATTACTTTGGTCTGTAGTCATTCTTAACATTTTTGCTGAGGAGCAAACATGTCACTGTGAGAGTCTCTTGAGTACAGACAGAGGTGGGGCAAGGGCAGGCCACCTAAAACAGGGGAATACTGTTTTAGGTGGGGCAGGGGCAGGGCATTCTAAAACAGGGGAATACTGTTTTAGGTGGGGCAAGGGCAGGCCACCTAAAACAGGGGAATACTGTTTTAGGTGGGGCAAGGGCAGGGCATTCTAAAACAGGGGAATAGTGTTTTAGGTGGGGCAAGGGCAGGGCATTCTAAAACAGGGGAATACTGTTTTAGGTGGGGCAAGGGCAGGGCATTCTAAAACAGGAGAATACTGTTTTAGGTGGGGCAGGCCATCTAAAACAGGGGAATACTGTTTTAGGTGGGGCAAGGGCAGGGCATTCTAAAACAGGGGAATAGTGTTTTAGGTGGGGCAAGGGCAGGGCATTCTAAAACAGGGGAATAGTGTTTTAGGTGGGGCAAGGGCAGGGCATTCTAAAACAGGGGAATAGTGTTTTAGGTGGGGCAAGGGCAGGGCATTCTAAAACAGGGGAATAGTGTTTTAGGTGGGGCAAGGGCAGGGCATTCTAAAACAGGGGAATACTGTTTTAGGTGGGGCAAGGGCAGGCCACCTAAAACAGGGGAATACTGTTTTAGGTGGGGCAAGGGCAGGGCATTCTAAAACAGGGGAATAGTGTTTTAGGTGGGGCAAGGGCAGGGCATTCTAAAACAGGAGAATACTGTTTTAGGTGGGGCAGGCCACCTAAAACAGGGGAATACTGTTTTAGGTGGGGCAAGGGCAGGGCATTCTAAAACAGGGGAATAGTGTTTTAGGTGGGGCAAGGGCAGAGCATTCTAAAACGGGAATACTGTTTTAGGAGGGGCAAGGGCAGGGCATTCTAAAACAGGGGAATAGTGTTTTAGGTGGGGCAAGGGCAGGGCATTCTAAAACAGGAGAATACTGTTTTAGGTGGGGCAGGGCATTCTAAAACAGCAGAATACTGTTTTAGGTGGGGCAAGGGCAGAGCATTCTAAAACAGGAGAATACTGTTTTAGGTGGGGCAAGGGCAGAGCATTCTAAAACAGCAGAATACTGTTTCAGGTGGGGCAAGGGCAGGGCATTCTAAAACAGGAGAATACTGTTTTAGGTGGGGCAGGGCATTCTAAAACAGGAGAATACTGTTTTAGGTGGGGCAGGGCATTCTAAAACAGGGGAATAGTGTTTTAGGTGGGGCAGGGCATTCTAAAACAGGAGAATACTGTTTTAGGTGGGGCAGGGCATTCTAAAACAGGGGAATAGTGTTTTAGGTGGGGCAGGGCATTCTAAAACAGGAGAATACTGTTTTAGGTGGGGCAGGGCATTCTAAAACAGGAGAATACTGTTTTAGGTAGGGCAAGGGCAGGGCATTCTAAAACAGGGGAATAGTGTTTTAGGTGGGGCAAGGGCAGGGCATTCTAAAACAGGAGAATACTGTTTTAGGTGGGGCAGGGCATTCTAAAACATGAGAATACTGTTTTAGGTGGGGCAGGGCATTCTAAAACAGGAGAATACTGTTTTAGGTGGGGCAGGGCATTCTAAAACAGGAGAATACTGTTTTAGGTGGGGCAGGGCATTCTAAAACAGCAGAATACTGTTTTAGGTGGGGCAGGGCATTCTAAAACAGCAGAATATTGTTTTAGGTGGGGCAGGGCATTCTAAAACAGGAGAATACTGTTTTAGGTGGGACAAGGGCAGGGCATTCTAAAACAGCAGAATACTGTTTTAGGTGGGGCAGGGCATTCTAAAACAGCAGAATACTGTTTTGGGTGGGGCAGGGCATTCTAAAACAGCAGAATACTGTTTTAGGTGGGGCAAGGGTAGGGCATTCTAAGCAATTGCAGGAGAACCACTGGTTTTGGTCACAGTAGGTCTATAATAACAGTATTCTCTTCAGGTGTGTGTCCTATTTCCTTCCTCCCTTTGGATATGATCACAGATCAAAAAGTTATTCTCTCACCTCACAGATCTTAACAGACTTGGATGGGGTTCTTACCTTTGGGTTGTCCTGTTTGTGTGGAGATAATGATGGGTTTGTCCTGCTCTGGTAGACTAGCCAGCTCTTCCAGGGCTCGTTTCCTGAGTTCCTCATCCTGGTACTTACTCTCCCCGCTGGCCAGAAGACCCTTCTCTGCCTCCAGCTCCAACACCTCATGGAGTAGGTCTTCTTTCTGGGCATACAGCCTCTCTGTCCCAAACCTGAACACATACAGGCACATAAGCATGAACAGACACAGACACACAGGGTTGGGTATCAGCTTCTAATACATACCTCCTATTAAGCCTTGTGTAGACTCTTGTGTATGCATGTCTAATGTCAACTTCTGACCAGTCTTGACCAACCTGCGTAGGCTGGGGAAGTCCTGCTTCTTGTAGTAGTCCAGCAGCAGCATGGTCCTCTCCCTGCAACGCCGGGCGTCCACCTCAAAGCTCTCATCCTGCAGGGCAGCAGTAATGATCTCCCCGACACGGGCCCAGATACGACCCGACTCCTTGGAACAGAACGGGTTCTGAGCAATGACCTCACGGAGCAGCAGGATGTCGTGGCGGGCGGAGAATCGCACCTGTCGCTTGCGGGGAGTGGTGGAAGGACCGGCGAGGGAGAAACCTGGGGAGAGGAAGGGGGACGGAAAAAGTGAGAGGCGATATCTAAGTCGTAGACTATTGGTATAGAATCCTCATATGACCTTTGCCAAGAGGTCTGGGCCTTAGTATACTTATCCTGTAACACTCGTTCAAGCTTCACTGACTGTTCCTCCTCAATTGCTACATCAGAAATGAGATTGACAATCCAGATGGTAAGGAAATAACTCCACTGGTAGGCCGCCTAGTTTATACAATCTTGATGCATAGGCTAGGAAGTTCAACATGATGTCTCATAGGGAGCTGCAAGATAAACTACTGGGCTGAATATAAGGGGTTCACATTGGTGAATGTTTGGGAAACATACCTGGGTTGTATACATTTTGGAAACCGATTCCGTTTAAGAAGGAAGCGTAAAGAAAACGGGTGGGGCTCTATTTGAATTTGTCCAAGAGAAGCTCTCGTTTGCGGTTTCCGTTTGGAGTAAACGGTTTTGCAACAGGGCGAAACGATGTGTAACAGAATAGGCTATAATGATTACAACCCTGGCAAAGTATTTAATCATAAACGTAATTTAACTGTGAACGGCCTGTGGGCTATTTGTTGACGGTTGGGGATCAGCTGTCATACAAAGCAAAGCCGATATGATCACTTTCACTGTCAAAGCAAAAGCCGATATGATCACTTTCACTGTCAAAGCAAAAGCCCCCTATTTGCCTGGTGATGTAGGATAGTTGCTAAAATGCTTTGCCATTCCAGGCACAAGTGCAAGCAGCACGGCACGTCTACCCATGCAGAGGCAACACAGTTAGAATATTAAAGTATACATGTTGCATTGTTTATTATGGGCCAGCGCGCGCACAGGAAAATCACACGAGCCGCATAAAAATGACAAATGTTGGTTATGGATTTATGAACAATAAAATATGTAATGTCAGACGTAGCAGTTTATGTCGGGCTCACCACCGTTATTTGCCATCTCCACCACACGTTCCATATCTGCATATATCCGGGATCAGCTGATACACACAAAATGTTGAGGTCACAGTACACGTCCACTCACCAGTACCGGTTCCATTCTGACGTGTAACTCAACTTCTCTGGAAATCTGGCAAAACTGGCGAGTCGAAATTTGTGCAGGACCGCGGAATATCCACAAGATGGGGTCAAAGTACCGCGCGTAAAGTTTCTGGTACGTTCTGACAAGTGAAGTCAATTTAATCAGACAAAAGGGTCTGGATGCTCTGCAATCCATGATACAAAACATATGCACTTGTGGCTACGACTTGGCATGGTAAAAGGCAATCTGGAATACATGGTTGACCTACATACGATTGTTCTATTCTGCATCATTTTTATTGACCTTAAACAGTCAGAGTGAGTGTCACTTCAAATGTCATAATTCACCCTCCAGGTCAAGAGCTACTGAAATGATGTGTTGAGTAATTACATTTGAATATCCTCATTATTCAGGTGGTCTCTTACCTCCCACCTTTTGACCCCATCCACCTCACTTACTTACACACACGTCACTCTGCCCCCCTGCAACTCTCTCACATTTTAGTCATGTGACAGGCGCTCTTAACCAGAGCGACTTACAGGAGCAATTAGGGTGAAGTGCCTTGCTCAAGGGCACATTGACCGATTTGTCACCTAGTTTGCCTGGAGATTCGAACAAGCGACCTTTCAGTTACTGGCCTAACGCAAGGCACTTATCTTGTCACAGTGACTTGGAGCTAATGAAATCTACTGAGGTATTGGACAGGCTTAATGTGCTGTGTATAACACATCACCATAATAGTTATGCAATAGTCATTATAATGGTCTCTTCCCCATCAGACCAGAGTAGGCACACTCCTAAAAACACACATCTAGGTTGTATACTAAATGGCACCCTATTCCCTATATATAGTGCACTACTTTTGACCAGTGCCCATCGGGCTCTGGTCAAAAGAAGTGCTCCCTGGTCAAAAGTAGTGCAAAAGTAAGGAATAGGGTGCCATTCAGGACACTTAGAGATGACCTACTTGACCAGTGTCTCATTGAAGAAGACAAACGTACATCTACACTAAGTGTACAAAACATTAGGAACACCTAATATTGAGTTGCACCCCTTTTGCCGTCAGAACAGCCTCAATTCGTCAGGGCGTGGACTACAAGGTGTCGAAAGCGTTCCACAGGAATGTTGGCCCATTTTGACTCTAATGCTTCCCACGGTTGTGTCAAGTTGGCTGGATGTCCTTTCGGTGGTGGACCATTCTTAATACACATGTAAAACTGTTGAGCGTGAAAAACCCAGCAGCTCTGCAGTTCTTGACACACTCAAACTGGTGTGCCTGGTACCTACTACAATACCCATTCAAAGACAGTTAAATCCTTTGTTTTACCTATTTACCCTCAGAATGGAACACGCACACAATCCATGTCTCAGTTGTCTCAAGGCTTAAAAATTATTCTTTAACCTGTCTCCTCTTCATTTAAACCAGCGATTTCCAACAGGTCGATCATAAGCTACCAGTAGCTCGTAGCCCGTAAGCTACCAGTAGCTCGTAGCCCACCTATGAGTAGCTCGCCAAACAAATCTGAAAGTACATGCAATTTTTACGTGTTCCACCGCAAACTGTCATAAACAAATATCACAAGTATCAGACCCCTCAAGCTCCCCACTACTATTTAATCAACACAACTTGACATTATCCCACCCCTGGTTAGCCACTATTGGCATAAAAAGCCAAACCTAACACAATATCTTCCAATTCATTTTTCCAACAATATTGCCCCTGTCTTGTCTGTGTGGTGGGCTCATGTGTCTATCACTCTGTGATAACCATCTTGTAGGTTGACAGAAATATTTTCTCCCAAAAACCTTTTCAATTAATTAAGAATCTAACCCTTTTTTGAAATTTCCGCCTATAATGACATACCCAAATCTGACTACGTGTAGCTCAGGACCTGAAGCAAGGATATGCATATTCATCAAATCAAACTTTATTTGTCACATGTCCCGGAAACAAGTAGAGACTTTACCGTGAAATGCTTACTTACAAGCCCTTAACCGACAGTGCGGTTCAAGTAGACTCAAATAAGAAGTAATAATAAAGTCACACAATGAGAATAACAATAACGAGGCTTTATACAGGGGGCACCGGTACCGAGTCAGTGTGCGTGGGTACAGGCTAGTAGAGGTAATCTGTACATGTAGTTGGGGGTGAAGTGACTATGCATAGATAATAAACAGCGAGTAGCAGCAGTGTACAAAAGGGAGGGGGGGTCAATGTAAATAGTCCGGTGGCAATTTTATTAATTGTTCAGCAGTCTTATGGCTTGGGGGTAGAAGCTGTTGAGGATCCTTTTGGTCCGAGACTTGGCGCTCTGGTACCGCTTGCCATGCGGTAGCAGAGAGAACATTCTATAACTTGGGTGACGGGAGTCTGACTATTTTCTGGGCCTTCCTCTGTCACCGCCTATTGTATAGGTCCTGGATGGCAGGAAGCCTGGCCCTAGTGATGTACTGATTCCTTGATTCCATTTGAAAGGAAACACTGAAGTTTGTGTAAATGTGAAATGAATGTAGGAGAATATAACACATTAGATCTGGTAAAAGATAATACAAAGAAAAAAAACATGCGTTTGTTTTTTTGTTCCATCTTCTTTGAAATGCAAGAGAAAGGCCAAGCTTTCTGCCCATATCAGGTATGTCTATGTCCTGGGAAATGTTATTGTTATTTACAACCTCATGCTAATCACATTAGCCTACATTAGCTCAACCGTCATGCGGGGGGAGGGGACCGATCCTGTAGAGGTTAAATGTTAACTGCAAAGTAGGCTTACCTGGCAAAAGTATATAATTTGTATCGATTATTCGTTAGTGGCAAACTTTGCCATGAAATGAGCAGCAGCAGTAGAGAACCACTGCTACACAAGCACATTAGATGGCACATTCATCACAAAATGTGTTAGTGTTCTTCCAGACCCATTTGTATTCCTTCTGATGTGATTTAAGCATTGACATGGACTCAGAACATCCAATTTGGTTGTTTCTCTATCAACAATTGTCATTTTAAGAGTGAAAAAAAAAAAAAAAATCTAAATCCAGGAATAATTCAAATGAGAACCTTATTTGGGAAAAGATAAAACATAATTTGTAATAGAAATCACACATTTCACAGGCCCCCCCTTGGAATTGTTTATTAACCATTATTTTACCAGGTATACTGACAGAATCAAATCAAAGTTTATTTGTCACGTGCGCCGAATACAACAGCTATTCACCTTACAGTGAAATGCTTACTTACAGGCTCTAACCAATAGTGCGAAAAAAAGGTATGTGTGTGGGGGGGGGGGGATAAAACAACAGTAAAAAAGACATTTGAAAATAAGAGTAGCAAGGCTATATACAGACACCGGTTAGTCAGGCTTATTGAGGTAGTATGTACATGTAGGTATGGTTAAGGTGACTATGCATATATTATGAACAGAGAGTATGATTAGCGTAAAAAGGACCCGGGGAAGAGTTGCATGGAGGAGTAGAGAAGAATGAGCAGCAAGCAACAACAACAACAAAAATGTGTTGCTCGCAACATGTTAAACATTTTACAATGAGCTCTCATGCTAGGAAAGGTTGGGGACCCCTGATCTACACTGATTGAAGTGGATTTAACATGTGACATCAATAAGGGATCAGAGCTTTCACCTGGTCAGTCTATGTCATTGGAAGAGTATGCCTTCCTAATGTTTTTTTACACTCACGCTTCGATCACACCGACAGCATCATTGCATTTCGGTACACCCGAATTTCCAATGAAACGCTGCGTTTGCCTTGCAGCATTGCGTTGCCGAGCGTTCTGTGTGGTGCATACGTTGGATTTATCGAACGTATGCGTCAAACTGTATGCGTAGACG
Organism: Oncorhynchus keta; assembly: GCF_023373465.1. NCBI lineage: Eukaryota > Metazoa > Chordata > Actinopteri > Salmoniformes > Salmonidae > Oncorhynchus > Oncorhynchus keta. The sequence goes on along the minus strand of NC_068430.1, from coordinate 64,983,160 downwards.
GATTGACAGAAATGGTAGCAAGAAGGTGAATGTTGAACTTTTGTTGCGACACATATCCAGATGATGCTGCGTGCTACTTTTTTCCCAATGACGCCTGTCGGTGTGTTCGAAGCGTCAGTGTACATGTTGTTTACTTCCTGCAAGGTCTGAGATAGAGAGGCGATAATATGAATACTATCATACACATCATCATCATAGACGCTAACTTGGCAAAAGCTACATTTGCACAGTACAAATGCTTTATACAGTACATGTATGAGTAGTCTGTGACTTGGTCTTCATAATCTAGTGGGATTTTGAACAAACCTTTGCCAATTGGCAATATGCTTTGTGTTACAGTAGATGTTAGTGTCCAATAACTGTATATTCCCACTGTAGAAAATTCTTTATACGCATACTATGCTATGAACAGTGTATTCTGTATGTATTTGAGACGGTGGTAATTTAATTATGTCCATATTGGTTTTGACAAAGCCCTATATCAAAGATTTATATTTGCTCACCCTAAGGCTGCATTTACACAGGCATCCTACTTCTGATCTTTATGACCAATCAGATCAGAGCTTTTGCTAATAATTGGGCAAAAGATCAGAATTGGGCTGCCTGTGTAAACGCAGCCAAAGTGGCACGTGGAAAGTCTGACAGACATTAGTGTGCAATTCAGTGCAGTGTTGATGGGTGCCACACTTGGCTTTGTGCATAAATCTGTCACCTTTCAAACGCTGTGACAGCTCTATCTCAACGGCAGGCAGGCTTTTTCTATAGACTCTATGGCACAATAAAACTGTCACGTCCCCCCTTTTTTTGTCTAGCCAGCAGTTTATTAACCGTCTCTGGCTGTGGCGAGCCACTGAGAGAATGTCAAATGTGGAATTCTCAATATCTTCAACGCAGATTGACCCCTTCAGTAGCAGGTTTCTTCAATCTTCTTGTGTTGGTCTGTCTGCACTGCACAAATCAAAAGTGTAATTTCAAACCAGGCGATCCAAGACTTTTGTTGAATTTACTTTTGAATGGTTTCATCAAGTTTTTTTTATGAATCAGCGAGAAGTAAATACTCTATGACATATCATTTTAATTCATGTTTAACCTCCCTTATCAGGGAGTCCTCATAGGTTTGTGTAGCTGGTGGGACCAGGGGGCGGGTCCTCAGAGATGGGGCTGGGGGTCTACAATTTTAGTGGAGTACAATTTAAAAAATGACGTTCTCATGTGCAGCACCTTATCAGGCATAGAAATGTTTGGGCAAAAAAGTTGTGAGTGGAGATTTCTTGACCTCCATTATTTCATATCTTTCTCAATAGCCTGAATGCAAATGGTAACTTCTCTTTTTTACTCTCTCTCTCTCTCTTCTATCTGCTTTACCTGTCAAATGGTCAGGCACAATGTCCTGTGAGAGTCTGTGGAGAGACGGAGGCTTCCTATAGCTTTTTCTGTCACAGTTTATACAGGTTCTCTCAGGAGACGACACAGAACCCCACCACGAGCGCACACGCACACACACACTCTCCGTTTCTTTGTTTCTTTCCTTCTCTGGTACGGGAACTGTCTTCTCTCTGAACCTCTGTGTTTGTGAGGACCTGATGGAATGACGGAGGGAGTGGGAGAGAGGGGTGGAGAGAAAAGAGAGGAGGTAGAATAGAGATCATCTAGGACCTGTGTGCATGTGTATGTGCGTGCACGCACGTGCATGTGTGTGCATACATGTGTGTGTGTGTGCGTGCATGTGTTTGCGTGTGCGCGCACATTAGGTAGACAAAATGAAAGCGAGAAAGAGAGAGAGAGAAAGGGGGGGAGAGGAAGGCGGGAGGACAATACAGAGATCCTAGATGCTCTCTATTCTACCCCCTCTCTCTGTCTCTCCCCACCCCCTCTCTTTTCTCTCCACCCCTCTCTCCCACTCCCTCTGTCATTCAATCAGGTCCTCACAAACACAGAAGTTCAGAGGGAAGACAGCTCCCCTACTAGAGAAGGAAAGATACAAATAAAGGGAGAAAGAGAGAAACAGTGAGGGGAATAAAAAGAAGAAGTGGTATTAACAGTGGAGGACAAGTTTTGGAGGAGAGGAGAGCGAAGGAAGAGAGTGGTGGTTTTGGTGGGGGGTGGGTGGGTAGCGTTCACGGCTGCTCCGTCTCTCTCTCTCCTCCATCCCTCCGTCTCCGTCGCCGTGGGTTCACAGCTCTCCCTCTCCCTCCCCCCCTCCCTTGCTCCCTACCTCCCCCGCTCGCTGCTGCCGGGAGCCTCCGAGCTGCTGCGGCGGAGGTCGTCTCGGATGGAGTCGCCAAGAGACGTAGGAGGAGAGACGATGGAGCGCGGGGAGCGGGCCGAGCCACTGACCGATGCCGAGCGGGAGATCATCCAGAACACCTGGGTACACGTCTACGAGAACTGCGAGGACGTGGGCGTGTCGGTCCTCATAAGGTATGTGGTCAGGTGGGGGGGGTCCTCATAGTGGTGGGGTAGTTGGTCTCCACAGTGATGGGGCTGTTGGTCGCCATTGTGGTGGGGCTGGAGGTCCTCCTCAGGCACACATAGGGCTGATGGTCCTCATTAAGTACGTGGGCTTAGAGTCCTCATAGTGTTGCGGCTGGTGGTCCTCATAAGGTACGTGGAGTATCAGGGGTCCTCATAAGGTTTGTGTAGCTGGTGGGACCGGATGGCATGGGGGGGGTCTACAATTTTAGTGGAGTACAATTTTAAAAAGTACGTTCTCATGTACAGCCTCTTATCAGTCATAGAAAAGTTTGGGCAAAAAATGTTGTGAGTGGAGGATGATTGGGGTTAATTGGGACTAGACTTGACCAACATATAGACACAGATTTCTACTGATGTTTACTGCACCTGAGCACGGCTGGATGTGTGGTTTCCGTAGATTTGTGCAGATTGGAGGGGGCTCATACATTTTTATGAAATCCCACAGCAGGCTCTGGAAAAGGCAGGGAGATTGAGTCCACACTGCACAGACCACATACACACAATTCTGCTCTCATTCACTCACTTCTGTCCTCATTAAAAAGCAATTTCTCAGAAGCCCTCTTCATTCTACGGACTATTTTTGTAAGACACTATAATTGAGGGAGAGCACCCGTTTCTGTTTAAATGTCCTCCTATCTGAGGCAGACATTCCTGTTCTAGGTGTTCAGTTGGTGCTTTACACGTATTTCACATCTTTTACCTGTCACATCGTCACTCTAGACTTGAACCACCAGTTTAGCAGGTACCTTTCTGTGGCACCTGGATGACTGCTTATTATTCTTTATTTATTGAATTCTAATATTACAAGTTGTCTGTCACTTTGTTTGTATGTCTGTGTTGGTCTTAATTCTGAGGCTCTGCATCTGAAGAAAGAGTCGCTGTCTGACTGAGCTGGGATGCGTTTGACTTTTGTCTCAGTGTTGTCTCAGTTTTGTCTCAGTTTTGTCTCCGTGTTGTCTCAGTTTTGTCTCAGTTTTGTCTCCGTGTTGTCTCAGTTTTGTCTCAGTGTTGTCTCAGTTTTGTCTCAGTGTTGTCTCAGTGTTGTCTCAGTTTTGTCTCCGTGTTGTCTCAGTTTTGTCTCAGTGTTGTCTCAGTGTTGTCTCAGTTTTGCCTCCGTGTTGTCTCAGTGTTGTCTCAGTTTTGTCTCAGTGTTGTCTCCGTGTTGTCTCAGTTTTGTCTCAGTTTTGTCTCCGTGTTGTCTCCGTGTTGTCTCAGTTTTGTCTCAGTGTTGTCTCAGTTTTGTCTCAGTGTTGTCTCAGTTTTGTCTCAGTGTTGTCTCAGTGTTGTCTCCGTGTTGTCTCAGTTTTGTCTCAGTGTTGTCTCAGTTTTGTCTCAGTTTTGTCTCAGTGTTGTCTCAGTGTTGTCTCAGTTTTGTCTCCGTGTTGTCTCAGTTTTGTCTCAGTGTTGTCTCAGTTTTGTCTCAGTTTTGTCTCCGTGTTGTCTCCGTGTTGTCTCAGTGTTGTCTCAGTTTTGTCTCAGTTTTGTCTCAGTTTTGTCTCCGTGTTGTCTCCGTGTTGTCTCCGTGTTGTCTCAGTTTTGTCTCAGTGTTGTCTCAGTTTTGTCTCAGTTTTGTCTCAGTGTTGTCTCAGTGTTGTCTCCGTGTTGTCTCAGTTTTGTCTCAGTGTTGTCTCAGTGTTGTCTCCGTGTTGTCTCAGTTTTGTCTCAGTGTTGTCTCAGTTTTGTCTCAGTTTTGTCTCAGTGTTGTCTCAGTGTTGTCTCAGTTTTGTCTCCGTGTTGTCTCAGTGTTGTCTCAGTGTTGTCTCAGTTTTGTCTCAGTTTTGTCTCCGTGTTGTCTCAGTGTTGTCTCAGTGTTGTCTCAGTTTTGTCTCAGTGTTGTCTCAGTTTTATTTCCGTGTTGTCTCCGTGTTGTCTTAGTGTTGTCTCAGTGTTGTCTCAGTTTTGTCTCAGTTTTGTCTCAGATTTGTCTCAGTTTTGTCTCCGTGTTGTCTCAGTGTTGTCTCAGTTTTGTCTCAGTTTTGTCTCAGTTTTGTCTCAGTGTTGTCTCAGTGTTGTCTCCGTGTTGTCTCCGTGTTGTCTCAGTTTTGTCTCAGTTTTGTCTCCGTGTTGTCTCAGTGTTGTCTCAGTGTTGTCTCAGTTTTGTCTCAGTGTTGTCTCAGTTTTGTCTCAGTGTTGTCTCAGTGTTGTCTCCGTGTTGTCTCCGTGTTGTCTCAGTTTTGTCTCAGTTTTGTCTCCGTGTTGTCTCAGTGTTGTCTCAGTGTTGTCTCAGTTTTGTCTCAGTGTTGTCTCAGTTTTGTCTCAGTGTTGTCTCCGTGTTGTCTCCGTGTTGTCTCAGTGTTCCACATGGAATGCCGAGAGGGCTCGTTAAAACGGACAGCGTGGCGTCGCTAAGGCAGTGATGTGCTCTGATTTTGGGTGGAAGCGACAAGATAGTCCCTTAGGGAAAGCTCTGAGGGCAGAGAGTGTGTAGTGTTGTCTCTTTCTCTCTCTCTCTCTCTCTCTGTGTGTGTGTGTGTGTGTGTGTGTGTGTGTGTGTGTGTGTGTGTGTGTGTGTGTGTGTGTGTGTGTGTGTGTGTGTGTGTGTGTGTGTGTGTGTGTGTGTGTGTGTGTGTGAGTGAGTACATACGTGCATGTGTGTGGCATTCTTATCTGTGGATAACAGCAACAAGCTTTGGCACTTCACTGTCTCTCTTTCATTCTCCATATCTGTTCCTCTCTCTCCCTCACTTTCTTTCTCTCGCTTTCCTCAGTCTCCCTCCCATTCTCTATTCACTATGTCTCTTTCTTTCTATCTTTCATTTCTCTCTGTCCCTTGACATCAAGATCACAGGCTCTCTTGACATGCCCAGGCTTGAATGCTCTGCTGGGTCTGATGATCCTCCTGAGTGCAAAGCTTCTCATCTGCACCTACAGTACCAGTCAAAGTTTGGACACACCTACTCATTAAAGGGTTTTTCTTTATTTGTATTATTTTCTACATTGTAGAATAATAGTGAAGACATCAATAATAATAACACATGGAAATAACACACATGGAATCATGTAGTAACCAAAAAAATATGTTATATTTGAAGGTAGCCACTTCAAGGTAGCCACCCTTTGCCTTGATGACAACTTTGCACACTCTTGGCATTCTCTCAACGAGCTTCATAAGGTAGTCTGGAATGCATTTCAATTAACAGGTGTGCCTTGTTAAACGTTAATTTGTGGAATTTCTTTCCTTCTTAATGCATTTGAGCCAATCAGCTGTGTTGTGACAACGTTCTGCCCCTGAACAGGCAGTTAACCCACTGTTCCTAGGCCGTCTTTGAAAATAAGAATTTGTTCTTAACTGACTTGCCTAGTAAAATAAAGGTAAAATGTAAAAATAAAAAAAATAAAAAATGTAGTGGTGGTATACAGAAGATAGCCCTATTTGATAAAAGACCAAGTCCATATTATTGCAAGAACAGCTCAAATGAGCAAAGAGAAACAACAGTCAATCATTACTTTAAGACATGAAGGTCAGTCAATGTGTAAAATGTCAAGAACTTTTAGAGTTTCTTCAAGTGCAATCGCAAAAACCATCAAGCGCTATGATGAAACTGGCTCTCATGAGGACCACCACAGGAAAGGAAAACACAGAGTTCCCTCTGCTGCAGAGGATAAGTTCAGTAGGGTTACCAGCCTCAGAAATTGTATCCCAAATAAATGCTTCACAGAGTTCAAGTGACAGACACATCTCAACATTAACTGTTCAGAGGAGACTGCGTGAATCAGGCCTTCATGGTGACACTTTCTGTGATTTATTTAGAATTCAAGGCACACTTAACCAACATGGATACCACAGCATTCTGCAGCAATATGCCATCCCATCTGGTTTGCGCTTAGTGGGACTATCACTTGTTTTTCAACTGGACAATGACCTAACACACCTCCAGGCTGTATAAGGGCTATTTGACCAAGTAGGAGTGTGATGGAGTGCTGCATCAGATGACCTGGTCTCCACAATCACCCAACCTCAACCAATTGAGACGATTTGGAATGATTTGGACCGCAGAGTATGTGGGAACTCCTTTAAGACTTTTGGAAAAGCATTCCAGGTGAATCTGGTTGAGAGAATGCCAAGCATGTGCAAAGTTGTCATCAAGGCAAAGGGTGGCAACCTTGAAGAATCTCAAATCATGTATACATTTTGATTTGTTTAACACTTTTTTGGGTTAGTACATGATTCCATATGTGTTATTTCATAGTTTGGATGTCTTCACTATTATTCTACAATGTAGAAAATAGTACAAATGAAGAAAAACCCTTGAATGAGTAGGTGTGTCCAGAATTTTGACTGGTGCAGTATGTCACACTCCCTAACATCCCTCTGTACCCACTAATTGGCCTGCTCCTATTAACAAGCAGATGGCCCGAGTAAGCAGGTCATCTGTGTGGAATGGATAATGGTCTAATAGCTATCCTGAAAACACGTTGAAGAGTGGATGGATACTGCGTCAAAGCCTTCCACTTTTCAGTTGACTTCCATGGTTCGCCATGTGAACGCGTAGCTATTTGCATTTGTATCCTTCAGCTTGGATGGTCGGAAAGAATAGACAGTGACAATAGCCTGGGCTAATGTCATCATCAATGCGCACAAATGCAATTTCACCAATGAGGAGACCACCTCCGGCCATTTCGAGTACTGTACAAATGGCAGCTCAATGAAGTCGCCAAACATCGAGCAATAGTATTGGGCTGTGACTGGATGCTTCTGATACTAGCATGATGGATACATCTCCAAAGTGGTCCATCTTGATGACCGAGGAGATGTGAGTTGATTTGATTTCACGGAGTTGCTTTGAATGACCATGAAGAGAAACCACCTCTCTGTGTCTAATGCTCGCACAGGTTTGTCAATGTCGTTTTTCTCAGTAATTGGAGCGTGTTGCCTTCCCGAAAAGAACCCTTCAAGACTAATTAGAATGTGACTAACAAACCACTAATGGTGCTGCGTTGATGACTTCATTGAAATGCAGCGACAGGTTGGGGGAATTCAGTGTGAGAGCATCTTTGACACTCCAGACACTCCACTCTCACTCTCTGGTTCTGGTTGTGTTAGGCTTTCAGGGCAAATGTTTTAACAGTCTTGCATTATAGAGATGTAGAAATATACATGCAGATATAAAAGTGGATATACACCGTTAGTATATTTAACAGTATATTGCACAGTACTCTTGTACCTATAAAGGGTTCCCTGAAGAGGATTGGCAAGGTATACAAAAAAAGTCCTTCATTTCTGACTTCTAAGAGAAAAAGTCCTTTCCTCACACAGCTCTAAGGGACTTTCATGTTTATCTGCAAGGAACAACACGCTAGTGTTCCTTGTTGTTTCAAAGTGAAGCAGCGACAGCTGGGAGAGCTTGGCTTGGGGACAGCTATGGGCAAGCAGGCGCCTCTTTAGCGTAGCATAGCATGTCACAGGATCTGCGGGGATGCAGTGTAGTGTAGTGTAGCGCTGCTGCCAGGGGCCAAACCTAACCAACGCTGAATAACTAAACCCTCGTGCCCAGTCAGCCGCACTGGTGTAAAGCAACTACACGAGTCAAATTGGGTCAGGGGTGAAACAAGATGAGAGTGTGTGTGTGTGTGTGTGTGTGTGTGTGTGTGTGTGTGTGTGTGTGTGTGTGTGTGTGTGTGTGTGTGTGTGTGTGTGTGTGTGTGTGTGTGTGTGTGTGTGTGTGTGTGTGTGTGTGTGTGTGTTTCAATTATTCATTTGTTTACATATACAGCATGCTGTGCTTTCACCAGAAAGGGTGAGAGCAGAGTCAAAAATCAAAAAATATCCCCCACATATCTCCCTGTACGAGCAGTGCACCGCTTTGTAAGCTTGTGGAAACTTCATTATAGTCTTGTCGGCAAAAATACACAGCCGCTAATTGAGGTGCCCCGACGTGGTCAGCCTCAGCGGTGGGGACGTAAAAACTGTAGACCTTCAATCATAACAGAGCTGGGCGATTCCCATTCTCTCAGCTTTACATCTCATAGGGTGGTTGGAGAAATGGGCTTTACTGTATGGCCCTAAATAATAACGTGCAGTTCAAATAGTCCATAGACGGCACACACATCAGTCACAGTACCCTCTGTGCGAAGTCCAGTAATCCTCAGAGAGGTGCTCTTCCTTTTGAAGTTCCATTATTTTCCATTCAGAAATAGTGTGTAGTTCTGCAGGATATAGAGTATCTGTGACTAGGGAGGGAAGGACTTGACAAAAGCACTTTGTGACATACAAGCCTGGTATCTACTGTCACTTTTGTAGATGACAAAGCAGTCACAGGACATTGAGTTTTTTTTATTTTTTTCATCTTTCATCACTGTGTATGGCAGGTATTGTTATGTGGCTCATAATCAATGCCAAAGCATTCAGGCAGAGGAAACCTCCTACGCACAGTCACCGCGGGTGAATTGCTCCGAGAGGAACATCGACTGCCACCCGTCTCGCTCCTCCGGTCCCCAGCAGGACCTGCCTCTAATTACACTCAAAGAAACGTAAATATCTTAATGCTCCTCGACTCATCAGCACCACTTTACCGCGCCCGGAGCAGATTCTCCAAGGCTCCAAGTAGACGCGAGAAGTCATGACAAGCACACTCCACTCGCAGGACGTAAACACTCCACTCGCAGGACGTAAACACTCCACTCGCAGGACATAAACACTCCACTCGCAGGACGTCAACACTCCACTCGCAGGACATAAACACTCCACTCGCAGGACATAAACACTCCACTCGCAGGACGTCAACACTCCACTCGCAGGACATAAACACTCCACTCGCAGGACGTAAACACTCCACTCGCAGGACATAAACACTCCACTCGCAGGACGTAAACACTCCACTCGCAGGACGTCAACACTCCACTCGCAGGACATAAACACTCCACTCGCAGGACGTAAACACTCCACTCGCAAGACGTAAACACTCCAATCGCAGGACGTAAACACTCCAATCGCAGGACGTCAACACTCCACTCGCAGGACGTCAACACTCTACTCGCAGGACGTAAACACTCCACTCGCAGGACGTCAACACTCCACTCGCAGGACGTCAACACTCCACTCGCAGGACGTCAACACTCTACTCGCAGGACGTAAACACTCCACTCGCAGGACGTCAACACTCCACTTGCAGGACGTAAACACTCCACTCGCAGGACGTAAACACTCCACTCACAGGACGTCAACACTCCACTCGCAGGACGTCAAACACTCCACTCGCAGGACGTCAACACTCCACTCGCAGGACGTCAAAGAGACTTGAGTCGTAAGCCCAAGTCGTGACAAGTGATAAGTAAACCCAATCACCTAGGTGCAGATGAGGCTATGTTAACGAGGCTGATTACAACTTGAGGCACATTGTGCACTTTGAAAACTTTGGGTAGTTTTCATTAGCTCTAGGTCACACATTACAATGAGCGATAATGTCTCTGGAAATGTTTTATTAACTTGCGTGACTTTATGGCCACAGGGCGTCCCATTCAATGACCAGATTCAGAAATCTTCACGCTTGAACACTTCGATCAAATGTTATGAAGCGTACATATTCCCCACTAGTACCGATTTCAGTCATTCCAGTGACTTTTGCCGAGGGTATTAACTGACATATTATTCATCCTTCATTTGTGCACTGACATCATTTGATTGCCTGTAGGCATGTTGATATCTTCTGCTTTGCTCTGTGTGGATGATGAGGACATTCAAATAAGAGTGTTATTGTCTTACTAGAATATCATTGTCCTGGAACAACTGAAACCAGCATGGATGATATCCACGTAAGCTGTGCTTGTACCACCATGGCTCTGTACAAACTCTAACCCTGGCTCTTTTACCCCCAAGTTTCTTGGACTTCCCCTGATATTGTTTGATTGCACAGTCGTTCTGTGGGTATTATGATATTATGAGTACACTAACTTCTACCCAGAGCCATAGATACACCTTGTCACTAGAAGTTCCAGGAAAGTCACAGAGTAAGAATGTTATTGCTCTTCTGTCCTCCAGGTTCTTTGTGAACTTCCCGTCGGCCAAGCAGTACTTCAGCCAGTTTCAGGACATGGATGACCCAGAGGAGATGGAGCGCAGTGTCCAGCTGAGGCACCACGCCCGCCGGGTGATGAGCGCCATCAACACGGTGGTGGAGAACCTCCACGACCCAGAGAAAGTGTCCTCTGTTCTGGCTCTGGTGGGCAAGGCGCATGCTGTCAAACACAAGGTGGAGCCTATGTACTTTAAGGTGAGGGCGTGGCTTGTTTGTGTTAATGGTCCCCAATGACCCTCTGAAAGGTTTCGAGTGGAGAGGACGGAAGTTGCGTTGCTCTCTGTTTCAAGTTGAGGCCAACTGGAAAGTTTTTGAGGGTGTTTTTTTATGATGAGATTGCTCTCCTCCATTTTAACTCCTCTCTCTTTCTTCATCTACCAATTTTTATTTGCCATCCTCTTCCTCTCACTTTTTTCCTCATTGTTTATCTCACTTCCTCCCTTTCTCCATCTCTCAGATCCTGTGTGGTGTAATGCTGGAGGTGTTCTCGGAGGACTTCCCAGAGTTCTTCACGGCAGAAGTGCAAATGGTGTGGACGAAACTGATGGGGGCAGTGTACTGGCATGTGACGGGCGCCTACACAGAGGTTGGCTGGGTGCAGCTCTCCAGCTCGGCAGTGTGAGGGGCGATAGCAGGGGAGTGCAGGGCTGTGACGGTCTGTACGGATCCTGAAGGGGAAGTTTGGTCTCTGTAATGCCCCTGTCCAAGAAAAAATGAAAGGAACAGGGATGGAGGAAGGTGATTTTTAGGGCTGAGACTGTTCATAGAATATCTTGTTGTGTTCAACTTTTGGGGGAGTCGTTCCCCTCTCCCTGCTGACTCATTGTGTGTACTTTACTGTATAGCCCCTGAGGTGTTGTCTGTATAGCTCCTGGGATGTTGTCTGTATAGCGTACAGTAAGTGAGTGTGTGTATTCTCTTATGCCCTCATTCAACGCTCATTGTAGTATTGTAAATCTTCAATGTTTTCAAGGGAACTAAGGGCTCCATTTTAGGGATTTTTGTTGCTCACTGAAAGTATACCACTTTGGATTCCCAAACACACCCTGTATCTTTCCATGCCCATCTCATGCACTATGCAAACACACCCATCTGCTAACACCCTGTCCATACGGCAATTGGCTATTTTAAACAGTTTCAAAGTGATGGGATAGAGCCACGGGCTGACAGACCACTGTTAGAGTATCATCTCCTCTTTATAAGCATGCATGCACGCACGAGCGCACACACACACAATCACACACATACACCACTCTGCCGACTTTGACCACCCGTATGCTAATATTTACAGAGCATTTACTTGGTTTACATTTCCTCATTAAGAAACTGACTCCGGAGGTCTCTGAAATACAACGGACCCTTTGAAGTAGCATCAGTATATCTTTTACCTCTGAAAAAGTATTCATATCGAAAAAGTATTCATATCGACCAAATCTAATATACTAAGCACTCTACAACCCTACCAAGAGGTCTAGACACTTTGGTACAGTTTAAACCATGTTGGGTTGGCATGTACAATACGATGACACAAGTTGGAGCCCTGCTCCCGACTTTTCCCTGAATACACTACAAATGGATTTTGAATGTCACTTTAGATCCAATCTCCTCTGTGTCTCTGATGGTAACTCCTGCGCTCTGGTCCCTCTCGGCTTTGTCATTTACCATTAATGAGGAAGTAATGGGGCTCCGCTCTTCCTCTTCTGGTCATTCATCAAATATCTCCCCTACTCTCTCATCCTTTCTTTCCCCTGGCCAAATGCTGAGAGAAATCATCCCTCTATCTGCTTTGTTACCATGGCTACTTGGCTAATAATATAGTTCTACTCATATTCTACTGCCTTCTCCTTTGTTGTTCCTTTGGAGGCCAGCAGTAATGTTACGAGATGAAGGATATACAGTAGGCTTACATGGCTGATAATTAACTGACACAGGAAGTCGAGCTAACACAACATGACAAACTCGTTCAGCAAGAGACCAGTGGCTGTAGATGAGAGGAAATGAGGTGGATTACTGTAGAAGTCGTTGTATATAATAAATGCTCTCTCCCATTAAACCTACAGTACAATACACGCACCAGTCTCACACTGTTAGCAAAACATTTGACGTCAGATCTTGAGTACAACCCCGTTAGAGGGCAGGCTCCTCTGTTCCTCCGAGTAGCTCGGGATGGAGGAGTATTTGTGTTAGGCCTGAGTCACCCCGACAGGTTGTTTATTCAACCCTTGTCACCCATAATTCACAAAATGGCTACATAATCTTTTTTCTCCCTTAAGCTATGAGCTCGTACCCTCCATCTGCAGAGTTTTCCTCCCTGACAGTCTCTCGTGAACACAACACACACACACACACACACACACACACACACACACACACACACACACACACACACACACACACACACACACACACACACACACACACACACTTAAGCATATGTAGACATCATATACTACATCTGGGACTTCTTGTTGTGGTTTTCTTTTTTTGTCAGTCAGTTTTAAAGCTTGGACTTTATATTTTTCTAAATATAGAAAACAAAATGATTATCTGTATATGTATTTGGAATACTGTGTATGACTGAGATTATATACATTTGTTGACTGGGGGAGTGGGAGTGGTTTTGTGCTGTTTTAGCATGTTTGCACAGCCTACTACAGACGTGTACCTTTGCAGACCTGTGGAAATGAACTATCAATGACTATCAATAAAGTGATAACTACCTACACTTGTATCAGGGGGGTGACCTGTCTTTTAATGTGTGACCATATACTGTAGGTTTTATGTATTTGAATGTGTCTGGTCAGTTAGGATCACCACTTTATTTTAAGAATGTGAAATGTCAGAATAATAGTAGAGATAATTATTTATTTCAGCTTTTATTTCTTTCATCATATTCCCAGTGGGTCAGAAGTTACTATACACTCAATTAGTATTTGGTAGCATTGCCTTTAAATTGTTTAACTTGGGTCAAACGTTTCGGGTAGCCTTCCACAAGCTTCCCACAATAAGTTGGGTGAATTTTGGTCCATTACTCCTGACAGAGCTGGTGTAACCGAGTCAGGTTTGTAGGCCTCCTTGCTCGCACATGCTTTCTCAGTTTTGCCCACACATTTTCTATAGGATTGAGGTTAAGGTTTTGTGATGGCCACTCCAATACCTTCACTTTGTTGTCCTTAAGCCATTTTGCCACAACTTAGAAGTATGCTTGGGGTCATTGTCCATTTGGAAGACCCATTTGCGACCAAGCTTTAACTTCCTGACTGATGTCTTGAGATGTTGCTTCAGTATATCCACATCATTTTCCTCCCTCATGATGCCATCTATTTTGTGAAGTGCACCAGTCCCTCCTGCAGCAAAGCACCCCCACAACATGTTGCTGCCACCCCCGTGCTTCACGGTTGGGATAGTGTTCTTCAGCTTGCAAGCCTCCCCCTTTTTCCTCCAAACATAACGATGTTCATTATTGCCAAACATTTCTATTTTTGTTTCATCAGACAAGAGGACATTTCTCCAAAAAGTACAATCTTTGTCCCCATGTGCAGTTGCAAACTGTAGTCTGGCTTTTTATGTCGGTTTTGGAGCAGTGGCTTCTTCCTTGCTGAGCAGCTTTTCAAGTTATGTTGATATAGGTCTCGTTTTACTGTGAATATAGATACTTTTGTACCTGTTTCCTCCAGCATCTTCACATGGTCCTTTGCTGTTGTTCTGGGACTGATTTGCACTTTTCACACCAAAGTAAATTAATCTCTAGGAGACAGAACGTGTCTCCTTCCTGAGTATGACAGCTGCGTGGTCCCATGGTGTTTATACTTGCGTACTATTGTTTGTACAGATGAACGTGGTACCTTCAGGCGTTTGGAAATTGGTCCCAAGGATGAACCAGATTTGTGGAGGTCTACAATTATTATTTTTTTTATACTTCTGACCCACTGAAATTGTGATACAGTGAGTTATAGGTGAAATAATCTGTCTGTGAACAATTGTTGGAAAAATTACTTGTGTTATGCACAAAGTAGATGTCCTAACAGACATGCCAAAACTATAGTTTTTTATCAAGAAATCTGTGGAGTGGTTGAAAAACGAGTTTTAATGACAGCAATTTAAATGTATGTAAACTTCCGCCTTCAACTGTATATGTTGACTTTCAAATCAAACATTATTTGTCACATTCGCCGAATACAACAAGTGTAGACTTTACCGTGAAAGGCTTACTTAACCCAACAGTGCAGTTCCAGAAGAGTTAAGAAAATATTTACCAAGTAGACTCAAATAACAAGTAATAAATAAAAGTAACTCAATATGAATAACAATAATGAGGTTATATATATATTTTTTTGTTTAATTTTACCTTTATTTAACCAGGCAAGTCAGTTAAGAACACATTCTTATTTTCAATGACGGCCTGGGAACAGTGGGTTAACTGCCTGTTCAGGAGCAGAACGACAGATTTGTACCTTGTCAGCTCGGGGGTTTGAACTCACAACCTTCTGGTTACTAGTCCAACGCTCTAACCACTAGGCTAGCATGCCGTCACTATATAGGGGGCACGGGTACCGAGTCAGTGTGCGGGGGTACAGGCTAGTAATTAGTACATGAGGTAATTAGTAATTAGTTAGAGGTAATTAATACATGTAGATGGGGGTGAAGTGAAGTGACTATGCATAGATAATTAACAGAGAGTAGCAGAACAAAAGTACAAAAGGGAGGGGGGGGTCAATGTAAATAGTCCGGTGGCAATTTTATTAATTATTCAGCAGTCTTATGGCTTCAGGGTAGAAGCTGTTGAGGAGCTTTTTGGTCCTAGACTTGGCACTCTAGTACAGCTTGCTGTGCGATAGCAGAGAAAACAGTCTATAACTTGGGTGACTGGAGTCTCTGACAATTTTATGGGCTTTCCTCTGACACAGCCTATTGTATAGGTCCTGGATGGCAGGAAGCTTGGCCCCAGTGACGCACTACCCTCTGTAGCACCTTGCGGTCAGATGCCGAGCAGTTGCCATGCCAGGCGGTGATGCAACTGGTCAGGATGCTCTTGGTGGTGCAGCTGTAGAGCCTTTTGAGGATCTGGGGACCCATGCCAAATCTTTTCAGTCTTCTGAGGTGAAAAAGGTTTTGTCATGCCCTCTTCACGACTGCCTTGGTACATTTGGACCATGATAGTTCGTTGGTGATGTGGACACCAAGGAACTTGAAACTCTCGACCGGCTCCACTACAGCCCCGTCGATGTTAAAGTGGGCCTGTTCGGCGCGCCTTTTCCCGTAGTCCATGATCAATTCCTTTGTCTTGCTCACATTGAGGGAGAGGTTGTTGTCCTGGCACCACATTGCCAGTTCTCTTACCTCCTCCCTTTAGGCCATCTCATCATTGTCGGTGATCAGGCCTACCACTGTTGTGTCGTCAGCAGTCGTGGGCAAACATGGAACACAGGAGAGTACACACCCCTGAGGGGCCCCAGTGTTAAGGATCAGCGTGGCAGACATGTTGTTGCCTACTCTTACCACCTGGGGGCGGCCCATGAAGAAGTCCAGGATCCAGTTGCAGAAGAAGGTGTTCTGTCCCAGAGTCCTTAGCTTAGTGATGAGCTTCTTGGGCACTATGGTGTTGAACGCTGAGCTATAGTCAATGAACAGCATTCTCACACAGGTGTTCCTTTTGTCCAGGTGAGAAAGGGCAGTGTGGAGTGTGATTGAGATTGCGTCATCTATGGATCTGTTGGGGCGGTATGAGAATTGGAGTGGGTCTAGTGTGTCTGGGAGGATGCTGTTGATGTGAGCCATGACCAGCCTTTCAAAGCACTTCATGGCTACTGACGTGAGTGCCATGAGGCGGTAATCATTTAGGCAGGTTACCTTCACTTCCTTGGGCACAGGGACTATGGTGGTCTGCTTGAAACATGTAGGTATTACAGACTCGGTCAGGGAGAGGTTGAAAATGTCAGTGAAGACACTTGACAGTTGGTCCGCACATGCTTTGAGTACACATCCTGGTAATCCATCTGGCCCAGCGGATTTGTGAATGTTGACCTGTTTAAAGGTTTTGTTCACATTGGCTACCGAGAGCACTATCACACAGTCATCCAGAACAGCTGGTGTTCTCATGCATGCTTCAGTGTTTCTTGCCTCAAAGAGAGCATAAAAGGCATTTAGCTTGACTGGTAGGCTCGCGTCACTGGGCAGCTCGCATTTAGGTTTCCCTGTGTCATCCGTAATAGTTTTCACGACCTCTAACATCCAACGAGCATTAGAGCCGGTGTAGTAGGATTCAATCTTAATCCTGTATTGACACTTTGCTTGTTTGAAGGCATAGCGGGATTTCTTATAAGCATCCGGAGTAGTCTCCCGCTCCTTGAAAGCGATGATGCCTGTAATCAATGGCTTCTGGTTGGGATATGTACGTACAGCCACTGTGGGGACAACGTCGTCGATGCACTTATTGATGAAGCCGATGACTGAGGTGGTGTACTCCTCAATGCCATTGGATGAATCCCGGAAAATATTCCAGTCTGTGCTAGCAAAACAGTCCTATAGTGTAGCATCCACGTCATCTGACCACTTCCAAGTCACTGGTACTTCCTGTTTTAGTTTTTGCTTGTAAGCAGAAATCAGGAGGATAGAACTATGGTTAGATTTGCCAAATGCAGGGCGGGGGAGAGCTTTGTATGCATCTCTGTGTGTGGAGTAAAGGCGGTCTAGGATTTATTTTTCTCTGGTTGCACATGTGACATGCTGGTAAAAATTTGGTAAACTAATTTAAGTTTGCCTGCATTAAAGTCCCTGGCCACTAGGAGCGCCGCTTCTGGGTGAGCATTTTCTTCTTTGCTTATGGCCTTATAGAGTTGGTTGAGAGCGGTCTTAGTGCCAGCTTTGTTCTGTGGTGTTAAATAGATGGCTACGAATAATATAGATGAGAACTCTCTTGGTAGATAATGTGGTCTACAGCTTATCATAAGGTACTCTACCTCAGGTGAGCAATACCTCGAGACTTCTTTAATATTAGAAATCGCGCACCAGCTGTTATTGACAAATAGACACACCACCCACCCCTCGTCTTACCAGAGGTAGCGTCTCTGTTCTGACAATGCATGAAAAATCCCACTAGCTCTATATCGTTCATATCGTTGTTCAGCCAAGTCTCGGTGAAACATAAGATGCTACAGTTTTTGATGTCCTGTTGGTAGGATAATCTTAATTGTAAGTCATCTATTTTATTTTCCAATGATTGCACGTTAGCAAAAAGGATTCTCAGAAGGCAGCCCGATCTGTGGCCCCTTTTCCTGTGTCTTTTCTTCACGCAAAAGGCGTGGATCTGGGCCTGTTCCAGTGAAAGCAGGATATCCTTCTCATCTGACTCTTTAAAGCAAAACGTTTATTCCAGTCCGCGGTGAGTAATCGCTGTTCTGATATCCAGAAGTTGTTTTCGGTCATAAGAGACGGTAGCAGTAACATTATACACACAATAAAAA